>NC_031781.1:16557769-16710638 GCF_001522545.3 Parus major
CAGTTACAAAACAGGATTTGTTAGTACAAAGAATCACATTTTTTTCTTTTCTTTTCCTTTCCTTTTCCTCTTTTTTTTTTCTTTTTTTTTTTCTTTTTTTTTTTGCTGCTTCTTTTGCAGTTCTGCGTTGCTCACTGTTTGAAAGCTTTTAGCTAACAATGGAAGCATTATCTTCAGGACAGTTACAAAACAGGATTTGTTAGTACAAAGAATAATAACACCGAACTCATCCCCCCTGCACCCCCCCCACTTCCCCGCCCCGCAAATACCTGCCTATTGCAATATGGCATTTAATACTCAATTCAGAAGTCTATTCCAGAAACACCTGTATTCTCGATCTAATTCTGTGCAACAAACTCCCTCAGCAGACCAGTTTTGCTCAAGGAGGTTTGGACAACTACAAACAAACAAATATTTTGTGCATTTATAAATAGGAACAAAAACAAAAGTATCTTATTCTACCGAGTGCAAACTTACCCATTAATGAGGAAGAAAAAGGCTTAGAGCTGTACAGTAATTCCCAACCAACTGTAGAAAGTTGAGAGTTTGAAAACACTAAAGCACTTTTGACTATCAAGCCTTTCTGTGCTTCAACACTGGCTGCAGTGTAAGGAAGGACTGAAGGTATGTGGTCTAAACACAACAAAAGCCACTGCCTTACTCTAGATTAAATATGCAGGAAGAGGCCCCTTTGCATAAACACAAACACTCAGCAAATGAGTAACTGGCTCAAATCAGACGCCTGCTGTGCATTCTACCTGTCCTGATCTCTGACAAGCTACACAGCTTGTTTAAGGGGATAGGAGCTGCAAAATCAAATCAAATCATAGCGCTAAACGCTCTGCTCCTCTGATAGTAAATAACAACAGCACCAACAACTCCACGCCAAACGCTCATTTCTAATCTAAGCATTTCTCTGGCACAGAGCTGAAATCGTGTGCTGTGCCCACTTTGGCTCAGCCACCCATCTCACCACAGCAGAAGAAACACAACCAAACACCACCTGTAAAATTAATTTTCATTAACTGTACTGAAATCCAATACATTCCTGGCCCGTCCTTTTCTTAACAAGGATTTAAAATTAATATGGAGACTTTTGGTTGAGTTGACAGATTAAATCTGTATTTGCTTTTACTGTGCCTGTTTTGTTTACTATGTAAAAGACATTCCAGACACAGACCTATTTTAGCTGTTATGAATCACCACGTATTGCACACCTATTTACTAGTTTATTTGGGGAAAAGGAAGAAATTTCTGAAGCACCCCTTATAAACATTATTTTCAAAATACTGCTCTCATGAAACGACCCCTCCAAACTATATTTACTTCAAAAACAACTAAATTAGAGACTATGATAACCACCAAACACATCTAAACATTTATTATTATAATTGAATATACATAATTATATACTAGGATTTACTCTTCCTTCTAGAGAAATAAATAATTTTTCAGTCTCGTTTATCCTTCCAGTCCAGAAATAGAATGAAGCAGCACGATTTTAAAGCAATTGGAATTCACCAGTGTCCCTTCCTAACTTAAGGAGTCAAATCACATTGACCTTTTATTGTAAGTCCTAGCTACATGTTGGTTTTGGTAATTTAATTATTTTTTAATAACTTGCAGTATTAAATGATTGCCATTGAAACACAAATAAGATTATACTCCTCTGCCTTACTCTCTGCTGCTCCAGACTACAGCGTAACATGGACGACACGACTGCGTCCGGCTCCGAAATTTCATTCTGAAAGAGCACTTACACACAGGCAGGCACAGGAAAATTCAGCCTTTCAAGATGCAACACACATTTACTGGATTCTCAAGCATGTGTCACAGATTATTTCAAAGGATACTGGATATAACTCACAGTTTTAATGGGCATCGAGCGTGTTCAGTTTCACTGAGAGCTCGTATGGTATGGAGGGAGTTTTTACACCTCCTTGGATAAACTCACCAGGTTAAAGCACAAAAACATTGATAACATGAGCTAGTCAAGCCTAACAGGATAAAAATCCTCCAAGAAAGAATCCCGCGAGAAATTTTAGAGCCCCCTTGCCGTTGACCATTTCTGCATTGAAATGACCTTCCAAATAAGGCGTCAGATAATACGGTTCACATAGATGATACCGATCTAACCTTGATGCAAATAAACCATAGAACAAAATTTAATCAGTGTATCACTGTGTAAAAGCCTTTGTCCATCCCAATGGAGCTTCTAATGACTGTTTTGGCAGTTCTGGCTGGTAGTTATGCCTCCCTGCTCATATATATCTCATACTGGTTGAGCAAGCTAATGGAAGTGCTGTTAGTGGAATCCAATATTAATACCCTGCATCATGCAAAACTGGATGCAACTGAATATATTACACAATTGCAGGTAGTATCTAATTCCATAGGTATTAGATACTGGTCTCTAAATTAATATTTTAATAGAGAAAGTGATATAAATACTACATTTCAGGTAAGGTATCTATGAACTCTGGATCTGCCAGTCTTCCTGCTGTAAGCCTGCTCTACACTCACACAGCACAGACACAGGACCCTGACAAAAATTGGCAGGCAAGCTTTAGATGCTGAGTGACACATACTGATGCACAGAGTCAAAGATGTCATCTTCATACAAGCTCCACTAGTTATGAGCTTGAGAGAAAAAAGAAACAAAAAAAAAAAAAATAAAATAAAATAAAAAAATTTAAAAAAAAGAAAGAAAGAAAAAAACCAGGGGGGGAGAGTGGAGCAAGACCTCCAGAAAATAAACAGGGTGTACAGTTTCAAAGGCTACAGACACAGACATTTCATTGTTCAAGCCAATTATCAGTGGAAAATAATAACAACAGATGGATTCAGAGTCACTGACTTTTCATATGCACTTCATCTCTGCACAACAGATGATGAAATGCGAGAGCTATCTCGGAAAGGCAAAACATCTTTCAGTAAAAGAACTCTATACTCCAGATGGGGACCTTCTAAGGCAGCTGATTATCTTCTTATAGTGTTGTAAGATAGACTTACTAAAACATTTCCAGAACTGATCAGATTGGATGAGCACAATGGCAGCATTATGAGGAGTAAGTTGCTCTGGTCTCAGACTTGTGACTGGACTACTCAGAGATTTCAATGGGGTCAGAGCTGCCCATCCCCATTTCCATATCAAGTACTGGTTCTAAAAAGTGGGCCCAAAATTGCTGCTCTCAGTCTGAGCAAAAAATGGGGCTTGATTTTGTGTGGAGAGGGGATGCAGACATGAGGCCACAGAATCAGTGTCAGCACGAACTGGCCCCCTATCAAAGTCCTACCACCACGAGCAAGGTGAGTCTCCTCACCTTGTGCAAACAAACATTTCACACAGGGACACAGGCAGAGGACAAAACATGTTTACAAGTAGGACTGTTTCCACTGTAATTGCCTGATGTAGAGGGAACCCATCATCCAGGAGCCTACAGCAATGTAAGGTAGGAATAACCTCATCCAAGTCAATGGAGTTACACACCCACAAAAACTGGTGTGAGGAACAAGACATAAATTCTTTCTTACAAAGCCTTTGCAAAACCCCATCTTTTTATGGGAAATAAAAAATTGCTTTCAAAGGGAAATAACAAACACATGTAAATTTTGGTGGTTCCGGTGATAAGCAGTTCCAACAAATGTCACAAACACCTACCTAGCACAACCTTCTCCCACTCAACCTGAATACCACAAAGTATGTGTTTTTGATCACATGAATCAGGTATGCCACAATCTCAAAACTTAAAATAAAAAATGAGTAGTGGAAAAATTAGCTCATTAATCTTTAAGACAACATTTCTTTAATGGAAGAACACTACATAAGTAGTGCATTAAACTGAACTGGTTGCCATTTCCAGTGTTTCTTCTTCAAAACACCTCAAGGAAAATTTAAAAACTGGCATTCTCTGTAAATCAATACCGCACACCGAGGGGGAGCGCTACACAACACACACACACACACATTCTGAACTTGCACCTACTGCTAATTTATTTCACAAGTTACAAAATATTTCTGAAGTAGGGGGCTGTTGGCTTCACAAACGTGAAGGGAAGAGACGAGTTTGTGGGCACAGCGTTTCCCCTCTTTGTGAACTACTTTGTCAAAAGTAAATTCACAGGGGAACATACGAGCAAAGAGTAAATTTTGCCCAGGGCAAAATTCTGCAACTGCTTTAAGAAGCAAACAAGAACACAAAAGATGTGTAATACAACCATCTGGCTCTACTCATGCTATATCAATAATCCCCAAAATTTATCCCCACCCCCTTAATCAACCCACACTGATGCCACAAAACCAAATGGCATCACTTATGCTTCCTGCCCATCACATTTTGAAATGATATTTAATATGCATACAGTACATATTTGCATGTTAATCAATTTCTTTAAGAAAAAAATATTTTTGCTTCTTAAGCTATTAGTTCTGTTTTTTTCTACTTATTCACACTGGGATCTCTAAAACCACCAAGAAAGTCCTTGTGGTAAAGATACTCTCATATCAACACAGCATCTCAGGTATCACGATAATGTACCGGTCAAAATTTCAATCTCTTCTTCTCTCTAGTTTTGTGTCACAGTTTGAAAATAGCAGAGGGTGAATAATAACATGCCAGCAAAATTAGCTGTTAAAGAAACACGGGTAAGCGATCCGTTTTGAACTCAAGGTTGGATGCATTTCTAAGCACTACCCTATTTGGGATGCAGGGGGAAGGAGTGACAGAGGGAAAGCGGGGTATCCTATGTGTCTTTTATTTTGAAGATTTGCACGAATTTTTCAGGCCTCCCCCATCAAGGAGCCAGCCTGCTCATGAAGGAGGGAAATGGGAAACTCCTGGCCACAGATGGAGGACGAGCCTCTGCTGTGCTTTGGCTGCATGCTGCTCTCCCTTCCCACCCCTGCAGTGGAAGACCACCTCAGGACAGACAGACAGAAAGCCATCCATGCAAAGTGTCCAAAAGGGTGGCTCCACGATTCTTTGGGGGAGGGATTGTTTCCTTGAGGGGAAAATCATCCTTGTAACCATCGTGATTCATACCACGAGTGCGCAACGTGAAACCGGTACCAAAAACAACACTACAAAGACGTTCTCTCTCTGGCGCTTCACCGACCTATGGCCACGGCCCCGGGGGCTGACTCAGAGCTCTTCTTAATCGACATTTCTGCAACAACATACCCTGGCCCAAGCCGTGCCTCTCCCCGTGGCTGGCTGGCACACTCCCCGTGCCTGGTGCTGCCCGGGGGACACGGCACGGTGGGGACGGTGCCCCACGGCCCTGCTGTAACACCAACAGATGGCTGCTACACAGAGCAGGAGAAATACAAGCCCTGAGCACTCATGGCATAGGTGGAAATGTTTTGCAGTTATTTTCTTTGGAAAAAAGCATACGTGTAGCGGTTATGTCTGCTTCCTCATCCAGACTACTAACCTGAGATCACAAACACTTTGTTAATTTTTTTTTTTTTGTTTTTAATCCACTTTTGGATTGCTTCTGCTGTTTGTATGGCTTGACTTGTACAGCCTCTTTGTAAGAACTGAAAATAGTCCCCCACAAACACAGGAATGGGAAAATGGTTTAGAGAGCTAATCCACACCTGGGCTACGTGAAAGGGGCTCATATTTTCCAAACAGAAACACAACCCCTTTTATATATGAACCAGATTTGGATCCAAATGCTAAACCCTTCACCACATCCTTCGCGGGGCTCTGCAGTGGTCACAGGCAGTGGTGGTGGGTGGTGGCTGCGCTGATGGCAACCATGGGCGAGGAGTCGCCGTGCCCTTGGACTTGGATGCCAAGGGCAGACCCATCCTTGGTTACACCACGGTGAAGGCAGGGTAATCCCCATCCTGCACACGCCTCTTACAGAAGAATCTGGCCCTGTCTCGTTACTCCTGTTAGAAAAATGAAGGCTGTGACAAAAAATAGCTGAGAACTACATCTTGCCGATGCCAAAATACAATAATAACATGTTCAAAGATTTAATTTAGAAGACTACAAAGTCTAGCTCATACATCATAACACCTTGAAATAACACTTTAAGGTCAAATCCTGTGCATTTTTGGAAACCACCAAAACATAATGAAGTTTTACTTAAACACAGCATTTACATTTATAACGCATTTCAGATTCTTCAAGTAAGCTAGACCACATGCTAGGAAAATGTACTTCCCACAACATACAAATTAAGTCATGTACAGCCTTCCCTCCGCAGGCTGAACAGCCACCAGCACAAATGGAAGTCCTGTGTATGGATCAAAGGCAGCATGTGGACCTCAGAACATGATTTTTTATATTTTGTTTTTAATTGGCAAAACATCAAATCCCACTAGCAGTTTATTTTTGTTGCCTTCCTTGCCCCTTTTCTACCTCTCCCACTTATTTCACAACGGAACATTTTTAAACCACCAGAAGTCTTTGTGGCAAAGATGATGTCATACTGACACAAGATCAGGTGCGAGGTATGGTATGAATAAATACTTATCCGCAAACACATTTAATTTTCAATGGTTGGGCATCAAGAGACAAAGAAGTTCTTATGCAGACATATTAGCTGAAGATTTAATTTCGAATGGTCTACATTTAAAAGAGCAGAACAACACATAGTGCAAGCCTAGAAGAAAAAGGAAAAAGAAGTCCCAAAACCTCCTTCTTGTTTTTGGGAAAGCAATGCACAGCTCTGCTCTTCACAGTAATAAATATATGATGCTTGATTACTTTGTCTTTTAAGTCACCGATACCATACAGGACATTTGTCCTTTATACACTGGCAATAAAAACTCTCCCTATCAAAATAAATATGTATTTTAGAGTAATCAAGCAGGAACTAATTTTGTACTTTTTCACAAGTAGCCATTTACTTTGGCACCAAATGGTAATGTGTAGCAGAGAACGCAGTATATGCTTTAACCCAAGAAAAATTAGACTTGAAAATTAATACACAGTGAAAGACAAATTTAAAGCAGCTTTCTTGTGTTCTGACATAAGAATATAAAAATGACACGAGCAACTAAAGATTAGTTTACATACTTTTCAATCACAGCTGCCGCTCAGTAACCACAATACCTTTAAAATGACATTCCACCGAAACAGATACAGTTTGGCTGCAACAGCAGCAAGACACAGTTAACGTGGAATTAAAAGGGCATTTTTTATTTACACACATCATACAGCGCTGAGCCCCAGCACAATTACAATGGAAAGATTTTTAGTGTGATTAATTTGGAAATAATCTAGTGATAAATAGAGTGCATTGCAAGTGATTCTGCAGAGCAAATTTTTATCACCAGCCTTAGATGTCAAAACACAGTTTCAGGGACAGAGAAAGAACGAGTCACATCTTCTTGGTTAATATTTAATTGGGTGCTAAAGATTCCTCCTAAGGACCTCTGAACCATCACTGACAGCCCCACAAGATGTCCCTGTCTGTGAAACAGATACCAACCCTTTCTGTATAAACTAAAATAACATTAAATTTAATCAAACCATTCAATTAATAAATCACTTCAGTGGACATTGCAGCCCAAGCCCTGCTTAATTACTTAATTTTAAAAATATTTGCACACTGCAACCACTAAGATTGGCTCCAAGGTTTCATAATACACACTTAACACTTGAGTTGGAGAACAAATTTATTTAATAAATGCAGAGCTAAGTACAATAATGCCACTCTACTCAAACTGCAAAAATCACTTAGCATCTCCTGCGAGAAAAAGCAAATAAACTTTTTCCCTATTTAAATGCATGTCCCTTCTATCACCAGCTCTGCCAGAAGCCACCTCCTTTCTGCCCCTGTCCCTGCAGTCAGTGGGATGCCCAAGCATGGGAAGGGGTGGCAGAGCTGGTGTTGCCCCCATTGCACAGAGCATCCCTCTGCTCCACCTTCACACACATTCCCTGGCCTCCCTCCCTTCTTGCCCTCTGCCTCCATCCTTTCCTCCTCACTTTTCCCTCTATTTCTCCCTATGTTGCCTCTCTGCCCCTTGTTCTCTACTGTTTATT
Organism: Parus major; assembly: GCF_001522545.3. NCBI lineage: Eukaryota > Metazoa > Chordata > Aves > Passeriformes > Paridae > Parus > Parus major. Next base: position 16,565,776 of record NC_031781.1, read on the forward strand.
GGTGTTCCAGATGCCCCCATTCCCATCTCAAGCTCCTGCCCTGAGCTTCCTACAGCTGCTCTTTCCTTGCTGCCATCTGAGATAACTGACATGAAAAGAGCTGGATGGGGAAAAACCCACAAGGATGGAGAAGAGGCTGTGGAGGAGAGCAGGGAAAGAAAACAGTTTAGTAAAGCCAACCAGAACTGCACAATTTCCACAACAGCAAGAGGTACTCCAGAGCACCAGGATGAAAAATAAAAGCCATGGACCAAGTGTATTACGTGGAGCAGGATTCAGGTTCTGGGATGGGTGTAATGCCTTTTTTTTCACAGAAAAACTCCGTGTATCCAAAGAAACCCGAGTTACTGCCATATATAACTAGGTGTGACAACTTGGGAGAAGTTGAAATACATACGGACCAAGCGGTGGCCTTAAATGAAGGGGAAAAAAAGCAAAGCTAAGGGTTTGTCACAGCTTGGAGGCACAGCTGTGTGCACTCATACAGACTTTGCATTCATTCATATAGAGCACAGCTTTCAGGTCCTGTGGTTCCAGCACGATTTTTGGACGAAGTTGAGACTCAAAAATAAATAAAAGTCTATATTTGGCCTGCCCTGGATTCGAGACACACTCAATAGTACTTTGCATAGAAACAATCTGAATTAATACAGACTAAGTTTTCCAGATTATAATATTCTTTACCAAGCCAATGGATGCACCTCTAAAATTCACTGCCCTGACAAACAGTAGAGCTCTTGAAAGTCTGCTTGTATTAGTTTTATGGATCTATTCTACTGCTTAAATCAGGTCTCATTAAAATTACCATTCACACAAGTTCTCCCACTGGGAAATCTACATGCCAGAGCTACTCCAGTTCCGCAGGCAGTGCTCGGAGGGGGTTGCATATTGCAAAATAACTGTGGGCACGGCAGGGGGAGGACAGGGAGAAGAACAAGAGGACTTCAGGACAGCAAGCAAGTCACTCCTTACCCTCCTCTGATTTTAACTGCTGCAACTTTTGCTCAGGTGGTGCAATTGCATCCATGAAAAGAAATGCTATTGCCAAAAATGAAACCAGGATGGGGTGGTGTAAAAAGCGCCCCTTGGAAAGCCAGATGCAGCCTCAAACATCCATTTTAGTGTGGGAATGGCAGGCTAAATATGCAAATACTGCACCTGACAACTTACACTAAAGCATATGATCTGCACACTGCCCCTCCAGTTTAATTTTTAATAGTAACAGTACTTAAATCTCAGCATTAATGTATTAATGTTCAAATGAATACAATTACAGGCACCTCTGTTTTCTTCAGTGCTAATGACCTGGAAGATCTTCCTCCCCTTCATATTTGTGGGGATTATTACAAATACATTCTGTAGCCCTTGTTTTGGCAAGGAAGCAAAAACCTTTGCCTTTTAAATATGAAGTAACAGAAATAATGAATAATATATCTTCTGATCTTTGTTCTGCCATGATATATATATAATGATATATAAAATGTTCATTTATTATCACACATCCTAGGGAGCAGACATGCAAAATTACTTTTTTTTTTTGTCTTATAAGGGTCATTTATCATACAGAACATCCTCCAAATAGGTAGTCCTAAAATCTCAATTTACAAAGACATTTTTTAAAGCTGAATTCTTCAAACAGGGCTACTATCCTAATGGTTAAAATAAAACTTTACGGTATTAACATAGCTAGATTTAAGGAGGTAGAAATGCTCTGCATTTTGTTTTAGAAGATCCTGCCCCAACAAATTAATTTCTGCCTATTATTTTTACCTAAATCATGCCACTTTTATTAGTAACAAAAGCACTGTATGACCCTCTTTAGGCCAAATTCAGAAAAGAAAAGCATTTACTAAAAGAGCATTAATTTTTATCATAGCATCTGTGATTTTTGGGTGGGGAAAGGAAACACCATAAAGAACGAAGTCTGTATATACAAACTATCAGTCAGATTTTAACACTTATGCAGAATAATGCAAAGCTTTATTTCTTTTTGATGTTAGCAGGCTTTTCCTTTTTCTTTTTGCATTCCATTTTTCAATATGTAAAATGACAAAATGCAAAAAAAACAACAAAAACACAAAAATGTGCTTGTTAGGGCTGGCCTAGTTTTTTGAAACACACACAAAAAGAAAACCCACTCATACAATCTTATTTTAATATGTAATAGAAGAATCTGGCAAACATTAGCCAGAGTAAGTCTAGCCAGCGAATGCAGACTAACATACCAGTCTGCTGCTGCAAGGCACAAGGAAAATTTGTTCTTCCAACACAGAAGAACAGCATCTTCCACCAGAAGAGCACCAGTGCAGGAGCACAAGCAAACATGAGCTCCTTGCTGCTCACACCAACACCTAATCTCCTTCTGGGCTGGCAATTTCCAAACAAACCCATCTCAGCTGTCCCATCTCCAATCTCTCCTCAAGTCAAAAGTAAATCAGTGTCTTCCCCCCAGAGCAGTGTGCTCAGTCCAGCACTGGACATTGTCATCTTGGGAAGCAAGACCCAGCAAAACTCCAAGCAGTGGCAGAATGCTCTTTTTGCAGAAATTTTTTGTGCCCAAAAATCTGCACCAAGCCCTGCAGCTTTGAGGCAGTACCCAGAGAAAGAGCTAGACATAAAACTACCTCCAGGGGAAAAGAAAGGAAATAAAGAGATAATCAAGAAAGAAAAAAGAAATGGGAGAGCTGGAGTCAGCTAAAGACTCCAATGAGAAGGGAGGTGGAGGTGGAGGACAACTACAAAGCGCTTAATTATAAACCTAAAAATGTTCAAAAACCAATCTCACGCTAACAATTTGCGTATTTTGGGATTACCTACGGATGAGGAAGGTTCAGCTTAATCAGCTATCTGTGCAAATGGATTCCCAACGTGCCAGAGCTGAACTCAATGGACAATCCCGTTAGAGTGGAAAGAGCACATGAAACGCCCTTGAGAAACGTGGCTAATGCCACCAACACTGAGGAAACAACCATTAATAAATTCTTCCATTTTCAGGCTTAGAAGGCAAAGGGCAAATGTTGAAAGAAGCAGAAGATGGGAAGGGCATGGCTAGGCTTTATGCTTAGTCCATTCCATGTGTGACATATTCCTGAGGCAGGTCTCACTCCTGAGATTAAAAGCAGTATTTTTAAACGACTAAAAAAAGCCTTCCTAGAGGGAAACAATTACATCTCTTCTTTAAGTCACCTAAATTTAAGATGTCTCTCCATCTCCCATGATAGGAGACAACAGAAGAAAATCTATAAATACAGAGAATAGAGTCTCCACAAAAAGAAAAATAGTGCAAAAAGTATCTATAAAAAAGATGTGTGAATTCAGGCATCAGAGACACTCTGTAAAATACAAGTTAGGACTTTCCCTTTTTGATTAACCACATCCAACCACATCACATTGGAGATTCACTTGCTCTTCTCTCTAGTCTGTGTTTACCCAGGAAACACACTGTGGGACCACTGTGTATGGAGAAAGTTGCTAGCAGAAGTAAACTGGGGGTGTGGAGAATTCCCCAAACCCAGGTTACACACTGAGACACACGTGAGTTTGACAACTGCTCTAAGACCAGATCTCATCCTGCCACCTGTTAGCACAGCCCACACTGGGCACTGCTGGGGTGCAGGCTCAGGAGATGGTCCATGTGGTGGGACCAGACTTGAGGAGCTCTGCACTGCTGCCATTTTCAGCTCTAAGCAGCCACTCAGACTTCAAAGACCCACCGAAGATACTGCAGGGGTGAATCCTACCAGCATCTTATCCATCCTTACCACTTTAAAACACATTTGCCACCACTGGCAGAGGACTCTGGAGCATCTCTACTGTCCCCCAAGGACCAGGCTTGGCTTCAGGGACCACCCTGCACCAACTCCTCTCCTACTTGGGTCTGATCCAAGCACTCACACAGCGCACTTGTACATTTTATTCTCTCTCTCCCTGAAGCTTTGGCAACTGAAATCTATTATGATATCAAAAGGTAGCTGACAACATAAAATGTATCCCGCTGAGTTGATGCTGCACGCTGCTAAATTTACAACAACATAAGTATCATAAAAATTATAAGAACTGCAAATTAACCACTGATTTTTTAGTTCAGTGACATAAATAACAGTAAAGATCTGGAAAACTTCCAAACATCTTTACAACTGTTTAATTTGTCAAAATCTATCAAGTGTATTTCAACCACAAACCTGTCCTCTGCAGTGCATTAGTTTTCACGTACTTATGCTGGCATCAAAGGCAGCAAAAATAAAGCTTCTGTAATTACTGTATTCTGATGCACCTTTCCAGTCACACTTTTATTTCTGCTTTTCTTCCTCTGTACTTCTCTGTTGACACTGACAGTCAGCAATGTTTTAAAAACATTCACACTAAAAAAGACAAAAAATCACTACTGCCTTCCACTCCTCCCAGGTTTGCCCAGGATACTCGAGGCAGCACATTGCTTTGTTTGCCCATTGGAGTGGTTTTCCACTCACGTGCTGCGTGTTCCTCACGACGCTTGCGTCAGCAAACCCTTTTATTTACTCCTTTATTTGTGCACCAAGCTCTGCAAATGCAAAGCCACCTTTCCGGCAGCTGCAAGAGAGCAAGCAAAGATCAACAAAATAAATTTTATAGGCTCTATTTCTTTTCCTAGGGGAGGAGCTCATTTTTATGTAGCTATTTATTTTGTATGGCTAAATAGCAATTACTGTATTTTCTGAGACACAGATTAACTAAAAAGACCACATTTCTTTCACAACCATTGCAAGACTAACCAAAGTCCAAACGTGTTGAATTGCTGATGCACAAAGTTAGGGTCTTTCTGAAAAAAATAATACAAAATGTATTTCTATTATTTAACTACTCAGGGGCTGTGAAGCTTCTAAGTCCCCAGTGCTCTGCCTGCCAAGAGAGCTTTGACCATGGCACCAAAGCAGCAGTGGAGAGGGTGGCAATGCTGGTCCCAGCACAGGATAGTTTTGCCTTTTGCAGAAAGAACTGGGCAACTGGGAATTTTCATGTGGTATTTGTTGTCCTACATGTGGATTCACACCAAGAAAATTCATATACAACTCCAGCTGCTGCGAGGTAGTTGCTCTATAAAAAATAATAAATCAAATAGGTGCTGAGAACCGACAAGACTTTTATTTCACATTTTTGCTTTTACAAAGGCTTCCCAAGGTCGGGGCTTGGAGAAGGGCTTTTCCCTTCCAGCTGGCTCCGTTTTCCTCAGGAGCCATTTTGTATCTTTCCCGTATGTAAAATATGAAATATTACAGGAACTAATTAAACCTTCTTAAATGGGAGAAACTAATAAATCCCTCCCTCTAATGATCCTGAAGTGCACTTGTGAGTGAGTGCACAGAACAAACACACTCGCTGCAGCTCCACAGGCGTGAAAGGCCACTGCAGACGCTGGCAGGGTGTGGGTTCATGAAGAATTGGTTACCCAAATAACCCACGTGCTCCCACCAACCTCAAAGGTTCATCTGCTCTCCAGGGCTGACAACCCCATCATCCCAACCAGCCAAGATTTGGTGACTCCATCACTTGTGGACTATAAGGGTGACGTGGCTCTGACCCCTGGGGCTGAGGGGCACAGCACATTTTTTAGAGGGGAGTATCTGCTGGGGTCTGTTATTCCTCACAAGACAAAATCTCCATACACTGCCTATCCATATGGAATCAGGAAAGAGAGGTTAAGGATTAAGTTTGACACAATAGGTTAAACTCAGCCCCCATTCCCAGTATATTATACAGTAAATCTCTTTATTCTGTAAGGGCAAAATAGAATTGCTTACAGTTTGTCTTAAAAATGGGATTTATGCTTCAAATACAGAAAACTAACACAGAACATAGTGCAGCCCTAAAAATTAAGCATCCAGATATAAAAGGAAATTTTAAATTAATTTTCCCACTGTGTTGTTTGCAAGAGCAATACACTTAAATGGCCACAACTCATTCAGTGACACCCAGAGGTACCGTGCAAGCACTATGGAGCAATGCAAGTAATTCAAAGTTCTTTGATTAAATCTCACATAATTGCACATAACTGGAAAAAATCACAGCAAGTTGATTTTGCATATTGTACTGCATAAACCAGAAGTGAGCCCCACAAAATCCCTTCTTTCCAGACTATTTTATCTAAGGAACATATAGCTGTAACACAATTTTTGAGTGATTTTGATTCCCATTGTGGTATAATGAGTAATGAAGAAAGCACGTTTTTTTATTCTGGTTTGCACTGATGTGTTTCTTCTTTGACTAAACCCTTGGTGACTCAGTTCTGCCGCTTCACAACAAGGAGTTCTCATGTTTCCCTCTACGCAGAAAAAAAGAAAATAAGTCTTCAGCTATCCTGTTCGCAGCTCAAACCAAAGGGAAGACCTTGGGAGCTCCTATAATTTGTGCTGCCCACTGCAGTAAGACCCTAGACCAGGGTCTTACACCCACACCCAGCAAATAGAGAACATCATCTGAAGAAAAAAGTGCCCCAAAACTGAGCTCTCTGCAGGGGAAAGGAAACCTTCAACATGTGCCTGAGGAGCGTTTCCCACTCCACGCAGGGGAAGATGGACTTGGCCAGAGTGACTTCCCTCAAAACTCAAAAGCCTGGCACAACAGCCTTCTGCAATCATCTTTCTCTGGCATTCCAGAAAGGGTGACCACAAAAAGTGTTGCTTACATTGCAGAGAGAGCTGGCCTTTTTCTGTGCTCAGTACCAGCTTTCCAGACTTAAGTTTCTCTTTCCAGTAACATGCAATGCTAATACTCTGTGCTACGTGGGGCCTAATATTTTCAGACCTGGAGACTTAATTACAATCTACTGTAATTGGCACATAGCACTAAAGTATAAATATTAATAACATTAACCAAAAAAAAAAAAGCCCTGATTGAGATGGCAAACTGAGGACCAAATCAATAAATCAACAGTAATCTTTTTCCTTAATCACAGCTGCTACTCCACCCTTTTTATTGATCTTTTTCCTTTTTTTTTCTCTATATTTCACTATAAATCTCCTGATTCTTGATTGAATTAGTTCAAAACAATTGCACACCTAGCCAGGATAAGCAACACTTTCGTTTTAAAACGCTTCTCATTGTAGCAGCTGCACAGTGAGTATGATGTTGAGACCAGCCCTTCATTGTGCAGCTTCTCCTCCTCCTGGAGCTCATCCCTAAATCCATAATCCAGGGGAGATTGGTGGGCAGTCAAGGCTTTTTCTGTAAAGGAATTAGGTAACCATGCTAGACCTGACCTTCCCCCTCCGCCACAATGATGTTTTCATGCACATATTTAAAGGAACTTTCATTTAACTGTCCTGTAATCTGAAAGCCAGTCAGAAATCCAAACCAAGTATTTTCTTTAGGTGTATCTGTTGATCAAATATTTTATTCCAGTGTTCTCTACAGCATCATTATGGTACTTGCACATGTTCACCCCAAGTATAAATCTTCAGAATATCCTACCTGACTCTGCAGCAGCTTTCCTGGAAACAGCTTTGCTGTGTTCTAGTAAACTTCACTCGTGTTATTTATTCCCCTTTAAAAAAGAAGTTGCACTTCACTGTACTCATGCTTAGCAAAGACAAGATTCTGCCTATCAAAAGACACTGCAAGGACTCTTGTATTAATACTGATAATGGGTAGAAATTACATATTTTTATAAGGGAGAAGACAAAGGACTTCATGTTTTATAATAGTTGTGCTGATGTAGTTTCACCAAACTGTGCTTTCAAACAAAATTATAGCTTTCCCTCCCAAGTGACCTAACCTGTAACTATTTAGGATAGATATAATGGGGCAAATTGTCAGCTACAAATCAAGAGATGTACTGGCTTCAGTCTTCCAAAGACTTGTGATGCTCTGCCCCCCATATTTTCAGTAAAGGACTAAGTACTCCTGAGAGGAAACTAATCAAGCTGGAAAAAATCACCAAATAAAACTTTAAAAACTGGCAAAAAATGAAAAAAGAAAAAAAAAAAAAGCCTCCAAGTTGCAAGCTGCAAAGGAGCTAGCATTTTAATAAAGACAATAATCACAAATATTACTGAACAAAGGAAAAGGAAACCGAAACATGCCAAAAAAGATAATCAAGAAATGTGCTTATAGGATGCCAGTCCAACTGATTAAAGATCTTCAGAAAGCAGGATATCCCACCTAGAGCCGTTAAGTCTTATCTGGATCCTTACACACCCACACCCCTGTCAACAGCAGATCTGAGGATGGAGAAGAGGAGCCCATCCTTCTTCCTTATTACTTCTGCCCCTCCTTTTGTGTATGCCCACTGTAGCTGCTTCTCACAGCTTGTTAAATGTTCGTTACACAACCTTTGCTTAGGTTAAAGCAAGACAGAAGCTGCACCCAGTAATTTTTTCCCCCATGGAAAAGGAAGCAGGGGCAGAGATGCCAGGCAGGGTGTGTTTTTGGAAGCGGCAGGTCCCTGTCGTGGGTGAGGTGTATAAATGATCCATGGCTCAGGAACACCGTGCAGCAGGTAACGGCAAACAAACAGCAGTAGCTGGTTAATGATGATCTGCAATAACGTCAGGGAGACTTGTTCCCGTGGAAGTAACCTGCCACGCCGGGGATACAAATTGTCTGGGATTTGATAGCACCTACTGCAGAGAGCAGCGTTATCAATGTGCTCGCGTGCTCAGATAAATGGAGCACTATTTCCCTGCGCTGCCGCTGTCACTTTCTCCGGTCCGTCAGCCCCTTTCTTAAACCGATTGCTATTTTTATTACACTCCTTAAAATATGAAGCAGGAGACTCCTTTTCCTGAAATACACTGGGCTAGATAGATGACGCCTTTTAAATAATATTCTTTTCTTGCTGGCCCTGATTCTTGCAGTGTTGTTGCTTACTTTGGAGGGGGAAACAAAATAAAAGTAGCAAGCCATATCTCTCCATTCCAAAGGGAGTGGTTTCCCAAAGAAAGCATAGTTTTGTTCCCTTGCTATTTCCTTTCAGCACTGCAGACAAGCAGGCAGCAGACCAGCTACTAAAACTGACCCCAGCAGTTATGAACCAATGCTGAATACACCCAGTTTGAGGGCAGCAGGTGGCATTTGGGGGGATGTTAAGGGGATTTGCCACCTCTAAATTCTGGATTTGGTAGGAGAAAAGGAAAATTATCAGCAAACTTCAGACTTTTTAAAGTCTAAAATTAGGTGAGATGCAATTGAAAAGGAGAATAACTTCCAGCTTTATTTTAAGAACTGGAATTGTGCTTCCTGCTTCCATTGCTGCAGTTCTTCTGGAAAGGAAGTTGCCCGCAAGTAACGGATAAAATACAGAAAACCTTGTGGATTCAAAAATGCTCTCCTCACCCTTCTGTAAAAATAAAATCCAGAGGCTGGTGGAGCACACTGGTTCCACTGTAGTAGATACAATGCCAAAGAGAAGGGGAAAAGCACTCCCTGATACAATAGGTCATTGTACTCCCGGATCTACCACATATGTTACTCCAAGGGCTCTCAACCTTAAACTTGGAAAGCCTAAGACACTGGAGCCATGATATATAAAGTAAGTAAGACCCAAGTTCCAAATATTTGATTTAGCAAAGTAAATATGGTTGTTTTTATTGGGTGCAACAAGCATTTTTCACAGAGTGAAGAATTATGGTAAACATCTGCTAATCATACTCACAAAAGAGGTCATTGTGTTTAAATCCAAGGTCATATTAATAGCTATATTTAATTAATAAAACCCAACAGTAATATTACACAAGTTTCCAACAACGTCTGCTTCCTGACACTCAAGGACCTATTCATTAATGGACCACTTATATTGGTTTTTCTTGATATTGCAGCTAAACTCTTACAAAGCTTTTAGGCCATACAACAGAGGCCTGACTTAGAAGTAAACTGCATCATGTTATACTATATGTCTCTGGGGTTTTATACCATGTGGATGTAGTTTGTGAACACATGAGCTAACAAAAATACTGGAATATGTGATATTCCATGAAGGTGGTCTTGCACTTCCAGGTTCCCATGTCTTCTGCCATGCAATGGAATAGGTAAGGGCACCACATCTGTTTCTGAACAAGGAGATAATGTTCTTCGTTGAGTCATTCATTGCCTAGGTGGAGGTCAGAGCTGCACCTGCATTTCATGAGTCTTTTTCTACTTCAAAACAATAAAAAGAACAAAATCCCAGCTTTTCAAGAAATGTTGGATTTCTTTCCTACTCCCAACCAGCCCCTGGTTAAATCTGGAAGGCACAGTTTCTCAATGTGTTTACAAGTTGCCCAGCCCTGGTGAATTATTGCCCAAAGTGAATCGAGTGTTTTCACAGTTCTAGTCCATTTTGCCTGTTAAGAAACAAGCTGTTGAAATGCTGTTGAGCTCAAACAGAAAAAATGAAGCTGGTTTTCGCTTACTCAGGTGTTAAACAGCACAGCTTTTTTCAAATCTCAGGAGGTGTCCTGGATGAAACCGATACAAATGAGAAATGAATCACATCTTAGAACTTCTTATGTCTGATTGTTTAAATTTAAGGAAATTGAGATCTATTGAAAAGTAGGTTTTCTTGCACACCCAGACTTTCTCATCTAACTGCAGTCATTGATGTTTATAGATTTTTTTCTGTGAAAGATAAATCTAGCTTGTTGCATGAAAAATCCTCGAATGCACTGATGTTTATTCACTGAATTTCCATATCCTTTACACTTGAAGTTATTTTCTCTTTTCCACAATGTATGTGAAAACCATGACATTTTCTATCTTCTACACAAGTTCCCCACACCATACTGCACCATCTCCATGTTATTATATATATTGCAGTAATGCCATTTCCAATTCATTACAAAACACTTTCATGTACCAGATGTCCCAGCTTTGGTAGGACCGAGTTATTTTCTGCCCAACAAGTCCTGGAGGCAAAAATAGTTGTTCCTGTATCTTTGTACACAGCCAGGCCATTTCACCTACTTGTGTCAAACTTCCACCCCAACAGACATAGGTGCTTTGTCTTACCCTATTTTTAGACAAATTGCAACTGAAGACAGCTATGGAAGTCTGTGTTATGTACATGCCCACACCACTGGCTATTGAATCCTGGTATAAAGAAAGTTGGAAACGGGAAGTTCTGATAACTCAGTTCTCACATGGCCCTCCTATTTTTTATGGCTCCATGTCAAGCCAGGTGGATTCTCTTAACATCTCTTACCCTTAAATCTACAGCCTAAACATTTTCCAGAAGGCTGGATTTGTTCATGCATAATACAACCCTGGCACAGAAGCAACAAAAGCAGCAAAAAATCACCCTACTCACAGCTTAGTTCCTATCATGGCCTGCAGTCCCCAAAACATCTTTTCAAAAGCAGAGAAAGAGTCAGAAGCTGTTCAGCAAACTGTGTAATGATCCTCAGTGTCTTCTCATTATCCTGAGGCCACATGGAGACCTTCTGACAAGCAAAAATGAACCAGAGATATTTTGGGAGAGGGCCTTGACATGGGAAGCTGAGAAGGAGAGTGGCTGTAGAAGGGCAGAGCAGAGGGAGGGGAGTGTAAAGGTGAGAGTGAGACATTATCTGTCACCCTCCTGTGCAAACATGCAGCTCTGGACACAGCCAGGGAAATAGAGACACTCTGGATCAAAGCCCCCATGTTCAGTCACACCCCAAGAATAAACTACTATCAAGTTCAAAATTTAAGGAAGGACTACACCAGGCTGAACCAAGTTTAAAGTTGGACACTCAGAGGAGCCTCTTGGTGAAACAGTAAGATAAACCAGTGGGTTAGTTTAAGCATAAACTCGTGGCTTTGGATAGTACCTTTCAAGAGCATCAGTAAGTAGTGGGTAATAAATCTTAGTCTAAGTTATTTATTAGCCATTTTGGCATCACACACGAAGTGCATCACTTTGATCTGATGCATCTCGGTGCACTTTGCTATCAGCTGCAACTGGCTGTGCTTTGTTGAGATGAAGGACTTTTTAATCCAAATCAGAAAGTGGTGCTTCTGCACTGATGCTCTAATTTAGGAGTTATAATTAACAGACTTACTGCTAATCAGATCTCATCATACCTCCCCTAAGGCCCCAAATAGAGGAAACAACAGAAGACCAAAGGTACCTCAAGACAGCATCTAAGTTTGTGTCTCTGATTTCATGTGTTCAAACCACGCATTCATATGTGTGAAATTGGTGGGAAACATCATCTTGTTGTTGAAGTAAATACAGAGAAACAGGAGGCCTGAGGTCTGCTTCCATCCATCCATCTCTTTGGGCAAATTACACAGGACTTGATTCTTAAAGCTGGGACTAGTCAATAGCCTGCAGAAAACCCCTACTATCCCACGCAGCTGACATTAAATTGCACTTGCCTCCTGCACAGATGGCCTCTAACCTTTGTTCAGAACACTTTTCCCACTGCAGAGCTGCAAAAAGTGAGCTCTGCTCCCAGCACTGCTGCACAGTCCAGTGTAGGCATCTGCCAAGTCAAGGCACTTGGGTCAAAACATGGGACTACCTAACCCTGCTTCCTCACATCCACACAATGCATAAAGGCAGACGTGGTGCCCACAAACACGTAGGACAGTCTGCTCTGGGCTATGTTTGCACCGTTAGGAAAGAAAAGCAAGCTAGAAACAATTTTTACCAGGGTCAAGACAGCCTTGAGCACACACTTCAGCTCCTCCCCAGCAGCCACACTGCCTGTGCCAAGCTCCAGTCCCTGGGCTGGCAGCTGCCGGGGCAGCCACGTCTGAGGGACAGCACATCCAGCCCGAGGCAGCTGAACCCACACAATTAACATTTCAACATTTGTGCAACTGCTGCATCACAAAACCTCAGCATTCATCATTCTGTCAAACCAGTTAACCCAAAGTAAGTTAGCCTGAGACATTTTGTGCAGGCTGCCTCCCTGCTGGCTGTCAGGGTCCCACATGCCTCCTGAAGGATCATTCAGTTGAGACATTCAGTTCAGCACAGGATTTGTTTCTTCGTAATCTCTGTACTGGTTTCGTGGAACCCATCAAAGGTCACACTGACTCTTTGGCTTGGAAAACCCATTCCCTGTGTTAAAGTAGGTACAGTCACACTCAGGGTGCTTTCAGAGCAGAGGAACTCGCAAATCATGGGCAGCACGCTCCTGGCCCATGGTTACAGAAGGATTACCCAAGGTTCCTCCAGCCGTTGCCTCATGTCTGACACCCATTTTCTTCATGCCTGTGGTCAGACCAAAGCCAGTGCTGAAGGCAGCAAACTAAAGGTTTGCCACCAGCTCTCTGGAAAACGTGTAACTGTCAGCATCAGGAGCTGGGCAGGGGCTGCTCACCTTGGATCCAGCCCACTCCCTGGGGATACCACTAACCCCACCCTAGTGCCCACCTGCAGCCTTGCTGCTGCCCCATACAAACACAGCTGGAGCATGGGGAGAAAAGGGTTCAGCCCAGAATATGCCCTCCCCTCAGCCCTGAAACAGCAGCTGGTCCCGGCCAGCCCCAACCCAGACCTGGATGAGCTGTGCCACACCAGCAGAGTCTCTTCACAGGGCTCCCCACCCCAGCACAGCATCAAAACTGAAACACCACTGAGCTTCCCTTAACCCTGCCCATGGATATTCACCTAGAAATACTATTTTCAAACAAGTGGATGAATCATGCCCATCCCTGGAAGTCTTCAAGTCCAGGTTGGATGGGGCTTTGAGAAACCTCATCTAGTGGAAGGTGTCCCTGCCATGGCAGGGCGTTGGAACAAACTGAGCTTCCAACTTCAGCCATTCTATGATTTTATAGTTCTAATTGTCCACTACATAACTAGCAGGCTTTGCAGTCCCAACATGTACTACAACTTTAAACTTTCCAAAAACAGAGTTAGAACTGGTCTAAGAAAATCAAAAGGACAGCACAGGAAAATGCCCAGTGCTCACACTGTAACATCTCTCAATCAGATATCCCTGAACAGGGATTCTCACCAGAGACCTTCCCAGGTTTAGGGAGTTTATTCTTTGTGCCAGTTTGTATTTTCTATGTAAATTCATGCAGCTGGCTTGAAAGGAACTGCAGGTTTCTGCTAAGCAAAACTTTCTTTGTGAACCAGGAGTAAAATGCATAAACCCTTTCCTTAAGAATTAAATGTATGTATTTTTATTGCAGCATGAACAGCTTTTTTTTTGTAAAGGGAACAAGAGCTTGTAGAGCCAGGGAAGTGTTTATAAATATAACATTTATCCTTGTACAATATATATGTTTTGCTTTAATAAAAACAGAACCTGATCATTCAGTATCAAAAACCCAGCACAAAATTCATATGTTTTTCCCAAGACAGAAATTCTAACTCATTTTCCATGCTGTACCCTCAAGCTCTTGTTCACTGCAAACAGGACATTGTTTTCTTGGTTTTTCTTTTTAAACAGCATGAAAGAAAAAATAGTAGAGGGTGTCACTGCAAACACATCAACATGTACCATAAAAATGAAAACAACCATGATTAACTCAGTTTAACTAAAGCTTCCAAGTTCCTTATCAGTACCTGGGACGTATCTGGAAGTGAGCTTTCCCACCCTAAAAGGAAGTGCCAGGGGTGTTCCCCACTCCCAAGGGTAGGCAAGGTTGGGTGGTTTGTCCTGTTGTGATTTAAATACGATGTGATCCTTATTCAGTGCTATAAAGTCTGCTCCAAGCATGCCAGTACATGTCAGCTTTGCCTTCACTCTGTAAGACAACAGCCGCCTCCATGCAGAGTTCAAAAATATTTGATGATTTAAGCCAGCTTGCTCCACTTAGGTTAGAACACAAAGCAGACTGCAGTGTTCAATATCAGAATCAGCATTTTTCCCCCCACACTTGTGAATACATGTATATAGATCAAATAGGCTTTTGGCATCATTTTCACATGCCTACATGCAAGCCTACTGGTACTAGAAATCCTCTCCTCAGTATCATCATCCGAGGATAAAGACACGAGACTTCCCATTCTCCAAGGACTGCCAGTCTCCTTAAACATAAATCTGCTATTGTGCAAAAGGCACAATCTCTTAGGATTTCTATCGCAAAAGAACAAGGAAAATAGCCCAATAACTGAGAAAATGGAGCAGTTTCACAGATTGGAGTGTTAAAGCAATATAAAGCAATTATGTGGTTGGGTGAAGGTAAGTAAGGGAGCAAAGGCACAAGAAGTTAAGGAGGGCTGGAAGTGAAGAAAAAGTCTGATTTGGGACTACAGCAGCTTCCTCAGAAATTGCAGACTAAAGAGAGCTGCCTGGGACAGTTCAACAGCCACGATGTGATGGAGGCGACCCCAGTGCACTCCAGATCAACCCAGTTATCACAGATCCACAGAAGCACCCAGCAGTGTTTCTCACCAAGTACCAACTGTGCTTGGAGGGGGTGGGGGAAAGAAAAACAGTATTTTGAGAAGTACCATGAGTTTGATTTTGACAAAGACCAAAGATGTGAAAAAGCCTCCCATGTTTTTCTCAACAATTAGGCAATTCACAGTACATTTAATTTACAAATTTTGGGTTTTGTCACAACCAGGAGTGTAATTTTGTCTTGCTAACTAGGCACCAAGTAGCACTATCCCACAGGTATAATTTCATTATTCCCTTAAATGCCACATGTAGGACAGCAGCATACACAGCATGTGTGAGGTGGTGGGTGGTCTTATTTCCAGTTAAGTAATATTTAAACCACAAAAAGGTGGCTAGTCAAACACAAAGTCCCACCTTTAATTCTGCTTCTAGAACCTCAGAGGTTTAAGCTTTTCAAGGTGATGTGAACCAGAGCCCCCTGCCCGTGGCAGATCTGGAGCAGCCCTGCTGATTTAGAGCTGCTGCTGGGCATCTGGTGCAATGCTTTGGGGATATATCACATTTATTAACTGCTTAGCTATGAGCTACCAGCTCACAGTAGGCACTTTACATGTAAGAAAGTGATGAGAAACATTAAGGCAGGATTGAACTGGGGATGCAGTTCCCAGCTGGTTTATCATATTAGCAAATATCCTCGTTGTTTCCTAAGAGGGCTTGGGAAACCATCCAGGGGAAATGCATTGCCCAGGGCCTGACTTCACAGGGAAAGGCAAAGTGACAGGGAAATATCAGGCTTGAAAAACCCCAAGGTGTTGCCACCCTGCCTGTGGGGCTCTGCTACAGCACTGCAGCTTCTGGAAGCTGGGGCATCACCAGGGAAAGGGCCAGGCTGCAGGGAGAGGGCTCTGTGCCAGGAGCAGGTCTGCAGGCATGTGGCAACAAGGAATTCAGAGCAACGAGCTTTAGGGCAGCTCTGATGTGTGAAATCACTCTTGCCTTTTCCTTCAGTTGCATGTAAAGGACTAAAATGAGCACGTTGGAGGGAGAAGAGGAAGATCCAGGAAAGAGGCACTGGAACTTCAGAAAAAATAATGTCACAGGATGATCCCTGCTAAAGTCCACAGATCTACACAAGTATTACTCAGAACAGGATGTGCCCAAGTTCACTGGATATATAAGCAACAACAAGAAGTTTTCTTCCCCAGGATTAACTGAAGAACACAATTTTGTCTCCTGTTTTCACTATGACTGTACACAAGCAAACCCTGCTGCAGATATTACTTGTGTTTTAAATGTTATTGCTAATCTGCAGTGCAGTGTGCTTCCCTAGCAGAGTCATTAAAACGTGCACGGGTCAGGATGCTGAGACTGCACTCATGGTTCTTTATAGTTACAGTATTAGTAAAGTATTTACTAAATTGACTACCACCTACTTTAAGTTAAACTTGCTGACAGATAAACTGAGCATAACCTCTGGCATTTTCAGACGTTTTCTTATGAATAGATATATTTTGCACGTTTTTGCATGCTAGGCCCTTTCCAAAATGCTGATTTGATCTCTGACATCAAGGCTTACTCACCCCCTTGAAGGTACGAAAGAAAGGTAACAGTAGCTTGCATGTGGGGGAATGAGACTTTAATATATAGAAAGCACAAAACTTACTCTTTTCAGTTTATTTTAGATTCAAAAGCTATAAAAGAGCACTAAAAATTCAGTACTATTTCTGCATTGGTTAAAAAATGCAGCTGAAGAGAGATTTAAAAAAGGGGAGATATAAAAAGAATATTATTTGCATAGTCATAAATCATTATAAAACAATTATTCTGCAGCAAAAAAGCACTCGTTTCACAAGGGCAATCCAGCTTCAAGAGAGTGCGCTATCTGTTAGCATCCTATTCTCAAAACAGACATCTCTGGACAGATTTGTTACAGTTTTGTAGATGCTAATGTGTAAACAGATTGTAAAATTATTTTTGGGCCTGTAATAGGATTTAATGTGTTTAAGAGGTAGTCTTATACCTCTTTAACAAAGAGGCTTACAATATGGTAAGAATGTATCACAAAAAATATAATGCTTTTAAACAGATAAATCCTCTTGGCAAAGGCTGTAATCTTTCAAACTTAATTGGTGAACTCATTAACGAACAACTGCCACTACAAGAAGAAAGACTATTGTCAGCGACTTATCGGGCAATGAGATAACAAACTTAATTATATTGTTTTCAGTGGATTTACATTTGCTTCCTTTAGGACACTAGATTTTCTAAACATTATTTCCTTGCCTGTATATGATTTTTTTATCCCCTAAGAGAAAAGCAAACCTATCTACAACAAATAGGCAAAGAAAAAAAAAAATCCCCAAAACCAGAATACATCACAGCTTTGAAGTAAACACAACACAGTCCCAAAAAATCTGTCTTTATTATCTACTTGTAAAAAGTTATAAGCCTGTAAAGTAGTTAATTTATGAGCCATGTTAATCATTTGTTCCCATTTGATCTGAGGTTTAGCAAACACGGTTTCCTGGGATGTAGGAGGATAATTTGCAGGTCCAGCTTGGCTCCGGAGGGGGCACTAACTAATTTGACACCGTAACATGACATTGATGGCAGACACACACTAATGACTGCACTGCTCGATGCTCCTGTCAGTCTGTCGCTGCACTGAATGGAGAGTTTCTTCTTATTGCCAAAAAAAAGTGCAGAGTGGTCCTACTAATTATTCAGACATGCACTATAATGAGAATCTTAGTGCTCCCTCCCAACATACGAACCTCTCACTAAAGCTCCCATTTGTCTGATACGGTGGCTGATTAGAATTTGTTTCTTGAATAGTAAAACCACGGCTTAAAGTAAAGCGGAAAGGATAAACAGCCTTTTATTCTGCATAAAACTCAGAAAGTGGCCATTTTGATTTCAAGCTGGTTTTTTTGTCATTTATTTACACCAGAAGAATAGAAAATTGGATTAATTTTTAATAGTACTTCTCAAACAACATATAGATCTTCACAGAGTTTTACTGTCTTGATCACTCGGGACGTAAATTTTGTTGACAAAGGGAGGCTCTGAAGGTATTTTCTTTCTCCTAGGAGAAAGGAATTTTCTAGAACAGAAACTGGTACTAGACAAATCACAGGTTAAGAATAAAAGTGTCTCTTTTTCATAGATTATATTGTTAGAACTTATTCCTCACTATGAACTCTGAAAGTTCATAAGAGCTTTATGTATCTCTGAATGATCTGGATTAAAAACATAAAGAGTAAGAAAAGTTGAATGGTGATTTCCAGAATCAACCTTTATTCCCCGCTTTGGGTCCTGATCTAGCACAGCTATGCAGTGTACTTGGACTGCCTATCTTTACCATATTTACAGTTCTATACTTTTCTAATACCTCTGCAGCAGTGCAGAATTGCAATCCTGGAAGAGGTCAATGGACTGACCAGCATGTGACATATTTAACACAGACTGATGATACATTACAACCCTGAAAAAGAGCCTGAATTTCTAAGGATAACACTTAGCTCTTTCTGAAAAGCAAACCCTTCTAAGAGCGTTTCAAGTGGGCCACCAAAAGCCTAGTACACGCTACTGAGTCATTTAGAAAAACATTATAAACTCGAAAGTGTTACACACAAAGGTGAGGGAGACGCGCTCCACCAGCGCCCCAGGACAGTTTGAAAGCCATTACCAGCTAATGGCTCTCTAGTGGTCTCCAGGAATTCAATCAGTGGTCTGCCTTCACGTGCTGTATCTGGAAAAGCCACAACTATATTAGGGACATATTAGGCAATTTGTGGTCGAGGGGGATCCCTAGAGCCAGCCTGGGGTCTACAACCCCCACCTCTGCCCTCCTGGCTGCTCACTGCTGACTTGCACTGAGATCTGTATTTAGGAGGGGCATTATTTGCATGCAGCCTGATACCTACAGTTCTCACATTATGGTTCATCACCCCTTTTTGACAGGGTAGGAATAGCAAAGGAGCTACTGTGCAGCATCAGAGCTCAGAGGCAAGTGCCTGGCAGTCCCATGTGCTCAGCACCAGGGTCCCTCTGCAGAGCACCACAGATCCTCCAGCAGCACGTGTCATCTTTAGAAACCATGACGCAGCAGAGCACTGCGCGCTTCACCGGTGGCCCCAAATACTCCAAAAATTAACATCTGAATAACTTCTACCAACGGCAGCACTGGAAATCTATTGGAGCGGCACAACTTCCGAGATGAAAGCAAAAGTACATGTTTGGAGAGCCAAGGCAATGTAACGTAAATACTGGGTACGCGCTGTTACATGTCATTTTGCAGAGCAACATGCGAAGGGCACATGAATCATCAGTGAGAGAACAACCCTGGCACCTACCCCAGAAATACCTCAGTCAGCACTCAGCAGGAAAGAAAAGATCAGAAAAAGAAATCCCAGAATCCTAAATGGAGCTTCAGCTCCTGCAGAAAGATACACTTAACAGTGTTCATCTCTTTGGAAAATAGAGGTACTGTATCCAAGATACAGCACCGCTAACATTTTCCACATGGCTGGGGATGGATTGGTGAGTGGCCTTCTCCTAAACAACAGCATCTCTATGTGTCAGCTGTTGGAAAAATAAGGACATGATGCATTTTGCTCTCTGTTCTCATAAACCCCCCAATATTAATTCAGACAGGGGAGAAGAAAGTCATCAAGTTTATTTCAAACCAGATTATGCCACGTTCAGCCACGTTGTGTGTGGACACACCACAGTAGCCTCCTCGCCCAGCATGCCAGAGTGTGAAGAACAATCCTTTTATATCCACAGCATGACTTGGCCAACTTTAAAACGCAACAACTAAAAACTCCAACGTCCTTCTGTCAGTTTAACTGCTAATTTGCAATGGATTTGATTACACTTCCCGTTTAAGGCAAGTTCTCCTTGAGTGCTGGCTAAGAAATCTTGGGCAAGAGGATGTAGCAACCACCAAAGGATTAAAAATAAAAAAAATAAAAAAAAATTTAAAAAAAAATCTTACCCACAGCTTTAGAGAAGGAGGCAGGAGCTCTCCTGGTGGCCCCTGGCTCTGCACTGGAGGGTGGCAGCAGCCCTGCAATTTCAGGGTGTCCTGCTGCAGAGGGCTGGGGTTCACCCAAGGCTAGACAGAAGCTGTGGTGAGGGTAACAGGCCAGCCTGGGCAGCAAGGAGCAAGAGCGAGACAGTTCCCTCCTTTCCCTGCCATCTTCTGCCTATGAGAATGACTCACGGGTTGGTGAAGCACAAAGGATGCCATTCCCAATGAGAACACAAAGAGAGGAGAGGCTCATCCACTGTCAGGATGAGGAGCAGCTCTTGATATAGATTCAGATCACAAACTTCCTGATCCTGATGATCTGCCAGGGTTTCCTCAAGAGATGGCTGGATTACTACAGTTTTGCTTGCTGGGCCATGGGCAGGGGCTGTCTAGGGCCATCCTGCCCCACCAGATTGCCTTAAAACCCTTCCACAAGTCTCAAAAAAGACAAAGGGAGAAGGATATAAAGTTTCAGAAGTTTTCTGCAAAGCAATCTGCTAACTGAGCTTTATGAAACACATGGAAACACACTTAGAACTTACTTGGATCTTTAAAACTGGTGAAGTTGTGTGGCTTGCTAAAAGCAATGTCAGGACAATAATAAATCAGGATACAAGTACACTTGTGGTTTGGGAAGAGTCCTCTCAACTCAGTCCCCCACTAGCTCACCCCTTTGTGTCTCTACTCACTCACAACTGCACTTCAAAGCAGTCTTTTCCCTCACCTCACTTTGCTGCTGCAGCAAGACAAGGACCTGCATCACTCAGCTCCTGGTCCCTGTGGCTACCACTGTGCAAAGTGCTGTCTGCACATTAAAGCACTAAACTACTGTAACATATCTACTGCAGAGCTTTATCAGAAATGCCATTTAGGTAGATATCAGTTATGAAAGAATAGCCAAAACTTACTACTTTTCTTCCTCTGTGGACAGCAGTTAGTCACACAGAAGAAGTGCTCCTTTCAGCATGGCCTAAGCTGGACACAAATCTGCTCATGGATCCACTCAAAAGATCAGATTTAGGCTAGGAATAAACCACCAGGTAAAACAAATCAGGAATGGCTTCACTGCACTGATCCAAACAACCAGCAATCATTCCCAACCTTCTGCTCACGTTTCCAGGCCCTGACTGCAGGCTCACGGCCTGAGGAAGGACACAAGGTACAACTGCAAGGTGGCAGCAGGTGGAAGAGCAGGAAGGCTTGCTTTAGCTGAACAAGCAAGCCAGAAAGAAGGGAACTGGAGCTCACTGCTCCTGTGAAATCCAGCAGAGAAATCATGGAGAAACAGAACTAAAGCATGTGAAGTGTGTAAGAGGGAGAAGAAGCAGCAAAAGCAGCAGCCCAGAGGGACGGCCTGCAGCAATAGAGCTCCAAGGCGTTACCAAGCGAACCCTCTGGCCTTGCATGCCCAGAGACATCTGACACAGCCAGAGCAACCTGACAGCCCTGGGCAGACACGGAGGATGCCTGGGAGGCTGGTGGCAAACACTGATGCTGAGCACAAGACAGGGGGTGGGCAGGGGTAAGCCCTGACATGTGTGCTGGGCCCACACAGCTGCCAGGCAGCGCCATGGCAGGGACGGCCCAGGGCGATTCCAGCCCCGAGCAACGGGTTCTGGCGTTGCTAACAACCCAAGCAATGGGTTCCATGGGCACCAAGGAGGGAACCCAGGCGTCTCCAAGCAATGATTGTGATGTCACCTGCCCTGACTGCTCGTACCTGGGCACGGAATCTGACCCAGCCAGCCTGCGCACAGACTCCAGCCGAGCAGGACGCGAGGTGTGGAGTGCCAGGCCTTGGAGCTGGCAGTGAGCTGAGAGTTGGTCACAGCACTCAGTCATTCACTCCAGAGCCACTAAAGGACATTCCCCGGCCATGCCAGGTTCAGGCAGCCGGGGCTTGAGGAAGGTGCGCTCACAGCAGCCGAGGTGAGCTGGACAGGGACATGTCACCCTGGGGAGCTGGGAGGGTTTCCTTCCTGAGACCTGAGTGTCCCTTCCTCCCCTCCCTGGGCCCATCAGTGACTGTTGTGTCTCTTGCCTTTCCCCAGCATGGAAGGCACTGCTGCAGAAGCAGCAAGGGGGAGTAGCTCACCATCCCAAGTTCCCCCCAGCCCACTGCAACACAGGGGCAGCACAGACACAGAGGTGAAGGACCGCTGTCCCATCTGTCTGGACAGCTGGAGTGCGCCCAGCTTTGTGATGCCATGCCTGCACTGCTTCTGCTATGCCTGCATCCTGCAGTGGGCCAACAACAAAACCCGATGCCCCTTGTGCAAGCGGAAGATGACCACCATCCTGCACTCAGTGCGGGCAGATGATGATTTTGAGGAGCATGCCATCATTCCACCCATGATACTACCAGTAGTCATCCCAGCAGTAAGAGCTCACAGAGAGCCAGATGCTCCCAACCTCCATCACCTTGGAGCACATCAACAGTGGGAGACAGCGGGAGACGTCCAGAATTTCATAGGCGGCTTCCCGCTCCCAAACTGGATGAGCTGTTTCTCTGCCAACTCAGCAATACAGCAGACCCTGTACTCATGGTTCTGTCAGAGCTTGGAGATGCTGTTTGAAACAACAACATCCAGAGCCCAGCACAGACAAGTCCCTGAGCCGCAGCATTGCGGGGAGGATCACCGCCTGCCACCACGCACCCAGGGTGCCACAGGGCAAGAGGACAGCTCATCATCTCTTACCCCAGGTCCAGCAAGATCCAGTGTGGATGAGGTGCCTAGCACTTCATCTAGTGCCAACGGTTGGGGTCCAAAGACACAGCCCTCTGCTTCCACCACCATCCATGTGAAACAAGAGCCCCAGGAGGAACCAGAGAAGCTGTGCCCAGGCACTCCTAATTTCATAAAGGGCAGTGATCCTTCAACTGGGGGACCACAGCGACCACTAAAAAGGAGGGCCAGCAGACCCAAAGGCTCTCCAGCTAGCAAGAGGCCACGTCACTGAGACTGGAGGGTGCCTCCATAAATCAGTTTCACTTACTGCCAAGGAGTCATTATTGAAATCGCAGAATATGCTGATCCATCAGTCATTGAGCACAACTCCTGGCCCTGCAGAGAAGACCGAAGAAATCCACCATGTGCCTGACAGCATTGTTAAAATGCTTCCTAACTCAGACAGACTCGATGCTATGACTTGTTCCAGTGATCAACCACCCTCTGGGTGAAAACAGTTTTTCCTGCTATCCAACCTAAACCTCCCCAACAGCTTCACGTAATTTCCTTGAGTTCTGCTACTGGTCCTTTGCTTCTCCTCATAAGAATGCTGAAGATTGTAACAAAATCTCACCTCAGTCCCCTTGAGCCTGAATAATAGTTAATATATAGTTATGTATAGGTAAGATAGATTGATAGATAGGTACATAGTAACATAGATAGATAGATAGATAGGTACATAGTAACATAGTCACAGAGTTTTCAAAATAAATGAATTTTTCTTCCAAAACCTTGTAATTGGAGTATTTTCTATGCATTTGTACTGCATATAGAAGTACAAACAGCAGCATTTGCCACCTCTTTTTACCCATCTTTCACCACTGGAGAAAATACACCAAATATATTTAAACAAATACACAAAATATCAATATGCAAAAGGGTCTCCCCTCCCTGACAGAACTCCTTTGCTGTTTATTTTTTCCAGAGTTACGTAGCGCACCAAGCAGCCTCTGCCAAAACCCTTGAGGACACTAAATACATCCCCAAAAGGGCAAAATAAGGAGGATCTAAAGCAATAGTACTTATCTACAAAGCAACCTAACTGAACTTTATGGGTTGGTCTCTACTCACAACTGCACTTCAAAGCAGCCTTTCCCCCACATCCCTTTTCAGCTATGGTAAGACAAGACAAAGACCTGCATCACTCAGAGCTCCTGGTCCCTTGTGGGTACCACTGTGGCACGTGGTCCCTGCACATTAAAGCACTAACTAGTTTCACACATTTGTTGCAGAGTTTCACCAGAAATGCCATTTAGGTAGCTATCAGAGAGGAAAGAATAAACAAAACTTATTGTTTTTCTTCCTCTGTGTGCTATGGTTGGTCACACGGGAGAAGTGCTCCTTCCAGCACAGCCTAGACTGGGCAGAAATCTGTTCATGGATTCACTCAAAAGACCTGCTTCAGGCTAGGAACAAAAAAACAGATAAAATCAGAGGATTTTATTTAAAATCTAAGAAGGGACATGCATGGTGTTGGGGGACACAGAGCAGCTGCTGCCATACCCCAAAGCCAAGGCTGGCTGAGGTTAGTGAGGCTCCTGCCTTCACATACATCAGTGGGTTATTTTAGAAGAGAAAGAGACAGGTTTGTGGTGATGTTGCCCTTGGGCTTCTGGGATTTTGTTTGTTTGTTTCTTTTAAATAATTTAGCAAGTTATGCCTCCATATAACATGTGAAGGTGATTTGATGTGGTAATTACCTATTACATTTGACAAGGTAATTAATGTAGCAAAATACCACTGTACAATGTAGAAATGTAGTTTGCTATCATTAAAATGTGTCTGCTTAGCAAATCTGTTCTGTTCATAAAAAGAAGAAAGGGGTAGAAAACTCTCAACAGTACACATCCTGTTATCTGAAGAGTATAGAGACCTTCATCTTCAGCTATGTTCCTGCTCAAATAGCAGGAAATAGCAGGACCAGAGAACTCTAAAAACTAATAAAATGGGAAGCATCTTCCAGGAGCAGTAGAGAACTACATAGATATCTTTAACAGCTCAGCTACAAGTGCCTCAGACTTTGATGTCAACATCTGCTTACAGCTCAAGAATAAAATATCCTTGAAAACTGCTTTCTTTTCAAAAATTCCCCTCCAACGTGTCAGGTATATCAACCTGCAATGAAAGGTTGCATTGCTCTTGGAAAATGAAAACCAACAGCATCACTGAGATGCTCAGAAATTTTCAATCATTTTCAATGCTCTGATGACTTTGTCTCTACATGAAGCCATCTGAGCATGCAATGACGTACAGGAGAAGTCAAAGATGCATTTACAAAGCTAAAGACAACCTAACAGGAACAAAGTAAATATCGTAAATATTATTAGCATTAAATAGCAAAAAATACTCCCAAGTACAGAATATATTCAGATCATGTACTTGGGTCTACAGAAAATAAAAATACATTCTTGACTGAAATGCCCAAAACCAAACAAAAAACCTTCACTGGTTACACCCAAACCTTTCCTAAATTATCAAGCAGCAGGATTAGCACCTACTTCCAGCTTGGATTTCTAATACTGCTGTTTTCACATTCAAATGTCTTAAATAGTTTATGGTTTAAAATAATCTCGAAGACAATGTACATCTGTTTGCACAGACAGACTAACAAAGAATGAGAAAACAACACAAGCAACCCACATATCAAACACAAGTGATTTAGAAGCAAAGGTATCCAATCTGTGATGCCATATTTAAGAGTTTCCTATCCTTATTTTAGGGACAGTATCCTTAGTAACCTTTTAAGAAGAAAAAATATACTCTCTTCTGAAATCATCTTCATTGCCAAAGGAACCCTTGCAAACACAGCAGGGATCTGCTGGCTGAAAGTATTTTTAAGTAGCTCTGCCTCTGCACTAGAGGTATTTCCATGGCAGTAACCACTACATACACCAGGAAAACTCTTCAATCCTCCCAAACAAAAATGAAGGCTTTCATGATGACTACCAAGGAGTACCCAAGCTAATCAAATCTCCTCCCACCCTTAATTCACAGTAATTTAGAAAACTACTTTCAGAGGAGGAAGGTCCCCAAAGAAACCCTTAGGAGAACATTAATTAACCAGATGCAACCCACTTCATCTCGTTCCCCTGCTAAAGGGGACAAGGCTCACATTGGGACATACATGGTCCTGAGAGACTGGGTTAAAAATAACCTGCAAGGATGTTTTTCCAGCAGTTTCCTAACCCATTTCACAAGAGAATACTTGTTTAGGGTATATTTGAATGGCTTGTGACCCAGCTTCGGGGTGCAGCTTGTGACAACAGACAGACCTCCATGCCCAGCAAAACAATGGATGTCACCAGGGGTTTCATTAAAGCAACTGAGCCACATTCAGGGTGCCCCCTCTTGCCCTCGTCCACCTTCCCCAGCCTCCCCACATCCAGGATGCCAGCGAGACAACTGCCAAGAGAAACATGATCCTGGCTCCTTTCACACCCAAGCACGAAGTAGCAGATGGGAGAAAAACCTCCCCTTTCTACAGGTTCTTCTATTACTAATAGTTCTGATTTTATTACGTGGAGGTGAGAAACAAAACCAGACATTTGACTGCACTGAGGGGGAAAAAAAAAGAATAAGAAAATAAAAAGAGTGCCTTCTGTGGGGGACACACATTTGAATGATTCAACAGGCTACAAAGTCTTGAACAGAGCAGCTGCCAACCTCTTATTTGGAGAGGGAAAGCCATCCAGGTGCAGTAGCACTGGAGACAGGAGCACATACATCTAAGGGCTGAGTTGGATGAGTTGAAAGACCCTTCCCAGCTGGTATTTCTCTTGTGAGAGAAAAAAACACCCAATAACTGCAGAACACCTGTAAAATCACCATGCTGGGGAACCTGAGCTCCCCACAACTGCCCAACATAAACATGCTGGTCACTTGGAGTAATCTGAAGTCCAGGTTGCTGGAGATAATGTCAGTATCTCTGGTCCAGACCCATTTGCACTGGTGGTGCAAAAGCCTTGAGAATCATAAGTTCACTGGACAGTGGGTGCTCGAAGGTGAAAGTTGGAAAAGCATCTGTCTTCGCAATATTTAGAAAAAATTAAACCATATTCACTTAATAGAATAAGAAAGAAAATAATACTTTAGGGTGGCTGCAACTTTATCTAGGAGTTCATATGCACTCACAAAAATGTATAAATTAACACTATTTTCTCATTATTGAAATACTGAACTCTTAATTCTCTCTCTCACAAACCCTATTTTGTATACACAAGGAAGCAGTGCTACCATTTGCACTCTCTCCTCTTCTTACATGTTTTTACCCATTGCTTTAGACAAAAAAAACCCACCCTGAAAATGCCACCACACTTGAATCTATCACCAACACTTTAAGGGTCATATAGGACAATCCCAGAAAGCCACTGAGAAGTTCACAGAGCTCCACAACACTTCATATTTTACAGAAAGAGCCTCTCGTATATTGAACGGAGATGAAAACAAAAGTCATTCCTTACATTTTTTTCATAAGGGTAAAAATGCTTCACACATATAATTAAGTTACACACGGAGAGATGTTTTTCTTCAGTACTTTAATTATTCATCAGGTATAGCATTGTTTTACTGTGTGAAATGTTTGATATACAGAAAAGCTTATTCTTTCAGAAGTATAATTTCAGCCTCTGTTCAATTATATTCTTCCTAGCAGTAGCTAAAGAGAGCCTTGCAAATGTTGTTTTCAGGCAGTGAGAAAATTCAGTCTTGCACCTCTCCCCTTTGCTCCCCTCCTGAGCCTTAACTATGTTGTTTTCTCACAATTAATTATTTAGGTGGTTCCAGTAACAATATATGATTACTGCTGTACAGTCTCACAGACATGAGTTGAGTAGCGATACAATTTATCGCTGCTTGTTTCATCTAGGACTTGTACTGTGTGAGAAAAGAAATTTTCCTTCAACTAAAAACTTGCTTAAACTTCGCAATTCAGCATTTCAGCGTTATTTTTTTCAGGACGTAACCAGCAATAAAAGATTGCTATAAATATGTTCTCCCCATATTTGTGAACTGCGTAAATACACTTTAATGGTGGTAATTGAAATTTGAATAGGATGCCAACACCTGAGGCAGACTGACGCGACATTTAATTTATACAATTAAACATGAGGGTGGGGAAACACTAAACAAACAATGTTTGTT
The DNA here is from genome assembly GCF_001522545.3 of Parus major. Taxonomy (NCBI): domain Eukaryota; kingdom Metazoa; phylum Chordata; class Aves; order Passeriformes; family Paridae; genus Parus; species Parus major. The sequence goes on from NC_031781.1 coordinate 16,593,918, forward strand.
ACTTGTACGTTTCACATGAGACCTGTTTTCTCAGTTTATCTGTCCTGGGTTGGGTTTGGCAGGGTAATATCTCATGGAGAAGAGAATTAGTCCCTGGCAGGGTCTGGCACAAGGGGAGCAGAGAGATGCTTGCCATGAGCAGGAACCCACCCACTCAGGCACAGGTACCTCAGGAGAGGGAATCATCCCTTCATGGATTCACAGCACAAACCCAGCAGAAAAAAGTCATTTTACACTGTGCAAGTTTGACCACCAGCTCACCAAGTGCAAGGTGGTGCTTCAGTTCCCTCCATCCAACAGGCCCCAGGTCAGACCCTATACAAGTCCTGTTCATAAAGACTCAAAAAGTGCATTCCTGCCTACATACATCATGGAATTAAGTGTGGAAGAAGCCAGATACATAACAAGTCATCTACACATAAAATATAACTGAATTGGGGAAGCAATTGCACCATTTTATAAGTATTTTGTTCTACTGCAACACACACCAGCAAAGAACAAAGTCAGCTCCAACTTTTCTGGCAGAGGGGGCAGAGAGGGAGATGTTACAGCCCAACATGCTAAAGCTGAGCAGATTCAGATCTTCTCATCCCACCAGGAACATCCCCTCTTTAAATAAACTATTCCTGGTAATCTGTTTAGTCAATGCTTTGTGTTTCTGTCTGCACACTGATTCATCAGAGCACACCAAAGGATCTCTGCCATATGATAAATGCAGAACACAGAGTGAATAGTGCCCAACTAGAGCGCCTGTCACTATTGAACTCACAACTACTGTATAAAGGAAATGTAACCAAAAAAGTAAAAAATGCAAGAAAGAAGGAAAGAAGTCTGTTTTCTAAATTGTCATGGGTGTAATTCCACCCTTCATATATGAGTGCAGAGAACTCAGTCAAAGTAAGACAAAGGGCATGTGTGCACATACACGTGCACACCAGTGCAAATGCAGATATTAGCAATATGGGATTGTTTTAATGCATATCAAATCACCCAGTGAGGGGTTTTTCTCTTTCTGAATCTGCACTCTATGGCCCATAAGCATTGCATCAGCTTTTAATATAACTGGGATTACAAATCAGGTGTCTCCCTGGGTAGTACTGTGACTCTGGAAAAAGCAGGTGCTATTTCCAAACACGCATATGGGCAACCATTACAATATGAAATATGCACATGGTGATGGGCAAGGTGGAACGGGAGGGGAATGTAATAATCTGAGACAAAACAGGGGCAGAGCTCACGGAAACCAGTTCACACCAACGAGACGAGTTGAACAAACCCTGGGCTTGCCTTGTAAGGCACCACTGAGCAAACCAGCCTTTAGACATGAAGAGTGAAAACAGACAGGTTTTATCAATGCCAAAAGTAAAAGTTGCATGACCTTTCCAGGAAGGAGGATTTTGATGCAGGGCTCTTGCAGGACAAGATACAATCTGCAGGTTTGAAGAGATGCTGTGGCCACACACACTACGACTGTGCTGCGTTCCCGTGTGACTTACTCTGGTTTATAAGGGCTTTCACAGATGTTAAAATTCAGGCATCTCACAAACCTGAATTCCACCAAAGCACAATGCTCCACAGAAAGCGCTCTCAAAGCCAGAAGGATCTCCTGCCTCCCCAAGAGCACCCCTTCTTGAGGGTTACACATCACCCATCCCTCTCTATCATGGGCTAGAGAACCAAATCCTCACAGAGAACAAAACCCATCCATTTGAAGGACTCTTGTTACTCCTTCTCCAGAGCACACTTCCACCTTGTTATCAAGAAAGTTAATAACACAGCTGACCTCATGGAATCAGCATCATCAGTGAGATTCATCGGCAGGCAATAAACTCAAATAAATTAAACGGAATGAAAATGAAATGTATCAACTCCAGCCATTATTTTACCACAAAACACCTTTAATCCACCGTTTTAATTCTACCTCCAGTTGTGCCTTAAATATGTATCCACAGCACATTATTTTTCTTAGGATTATTTTTGTCTTTGCATCTTTCCTGAAAAATGAAGTCTCATCTTGTTTAATCCTTATCATATAAATACATTCAGTTTTATTACCAATAACTACACGCTAATCCTGTTTGGATAATTTATCAATGTTTCCAGACTTCAAAAACATAAAAAGGTATCATCTCATTTTTCACTATTAGCATCATATTTAAAAGACATTTTATATTTTATTTTAAAAGCCGATTGACCTGCTTACTAAAAGAAGCTGGAGATTTTTTTCCCTTCACTTTCTTTGCTATAAACTTAAGTAATGGTATCTATAAGCTAGTGCTGTGTTATTAATTTAAAATACAGATAAACCCCCTCAAAAAAAAATAAGACAGGCAGTGCTTTACCTTCAAACACACATGCTGCAGAACTAAGCCTGTGTTCCAGCAACTTTCCTCAGCTACAACAGAGTCAAAAGCTCCCCAAGAACACAGAACAACCAAACTTGAGAAATAGCGTTAAGTTTATTAAACTGGAAGGTAACTGTTGACACATACTTGCTTTCAAGGGGTCCTTGGCAAGAAAGTGGCAGCAGTTACAACAAATTAACAGCGTACAATAAAAGCGCCATAAACATGCAGCATACATAATAAATCCAATCAAGTCTACAAGTCGCACAGATAAAAATGACAAATAGCCACTGTCTGGGAAAATAAAAAAATATACATTTCTCAAACACTGCTGTTCATCATTACAACATGTTTTTTCCCCTAAATCTAAAATACAAATTAAGTGATTTTAATATGAACAGCACTGTACATAATATATTTACTTTCCAGCCTCTCCTCTCCTTCCCCCTCCCTTCTTTTCCAGCTTGCAAAACCAGGGAAACTCCTTCAGCAAAGCTTTCTTTGGGCTGATTTGCTTTTTAAAGATCTGTGCTGTGTTCCCACTGTTTATACAGATGTGATCTGATTGATGCTCAGCAAAACACAACGAGCATCCCCGAACTGACAGAACACAAATACCACCGCACTTACAGCGGCTGTTGCTCCATAATTTACTGGCTGGCTGCATTAATTTCCTGCATCTAATCTGTTTCTAATTCTAGCTGCTGAGTTTGGGATCTGAAATTTGCAGCCAATACGGGGCATTTCAAAGTTTGAGCAGCGTGCACTGAATTTCAGCTCGGAAGAAGAGGGCTTCCCAAAAGGGAGCAAACAGAGGTGAATCAGGGTCCGTTCAGCATCTGGGTATCTTTATTGCCAAATTTAAGAGCCCTTCTTGCTAGCAAGTAGCAACTTGGCAAGGTGCAGCTTGGAAGACTCTGCCCGCTCTACCTGCATCAATATTCCAAAAGGAGCTGCCACAGTGGGAAGATTCTCATAGGAGAGGGAAGATTAACAAGCTCTCATGCAAGAATAATTAAAAAACTAAATATATAAAGTGCTTCAACTGCACAAACTCCTCCTTGTTAATCAAAGGGGGGAAACAAAAGACTTCCTTAAATATCACGTATATGGTAAGTGTAATAACAGAAGTAAATTATAACAATTACAAGTCATTAAAGAGAGTAATTAAAAATAACTGTTTAGATAACAATGACTTTCTTGAAATCCTCATAACAGAGGTTCAAATTTTTAATCACTTTTCTGCAATAACTCGCATAACTTCAGAATAATTGCAGATTTTTAATTTTTATATACTGAAAGAGCATAAAAGTGAAACCCATAAATTATATACTAACTCCAGCTGTTAAATGTTGGCATTTTGTCTTTAAAAAAAAAAAAAAAGTTCAAAATCTGTTTCCTTAAACCAAGGAAATGTGGAAAAAGGCCATCCTGCCAGTGGAAACATTCAACAGCAGAAAGCTCACGCTGCGGTTTCTTGCCGAGGCAGCAAACTTCTCTAAAAGGGAAGTTACTGCCAACTCAAATACTGTTTGCTTTCACACCCAAGAACAAACTGTGTGCATGGTGAAGGCTTCCTGAGGGCTCAATGCAGCTGGAGCATGCTGAATAAAGGTAACTAATGTCAAAGCTACTGTAAACTTGTTCTCATTTTTCTATCAGCAAGTTCTCATCAATGAAAACAAGGCTATTATTCCTCCATCCTTCCTTTAAAAAAAAAAAAAAAAAAAGACCAAGAGTGAAATGAACTTTTATTTTTATTTACCCTTATTTTATTCCTCCAGTTTATGGCTTAGGGCTTTTTCTTGCTGCTGTTTCTAAGCAGACAAACTTGTTTTCAAAACTTTCCCCTGCCCTTTTGGAGGACAGGTCAAGCTCAACTTCATGAGCACAATAAAGATGAATTTCCAGGGCCGAACACAATATGCAACAAGGTTCCTCTCCCTGAGCAGGAAATGCAGAGGGAGGGTTCCAGTGCAACTTGACAAATTAGAGCCAGAAAGCCATGCCAAAGCAAACACCATTACTGGGAGGGCTCTGCTGGAGCACAGATGACAGTTGGATGGGTGTCCTGTCCCAGCCACGGTCACGCTACCGTTACGCAAGGCGGGCGCGCGGCTCCTCACCCAGCGCTCGCGTGGAGCTGGGCAACAACTGCTTCCCTGGGGCAGGTCCAGGTACTGCCTCCCCGTCTGCTGCACGCCCTGGCAGAAGGGCTATCGTTCTCAAAATCATGCCTAAGAGAGATTTTTCCCTCCTCGAGAGTGTGCCTGGAAGTTGAAAGCCCAAACTACTGCATTTAAAGAACAGGGATTTTTCCCCTTGCTCATCAAAGAAACCTGAGAAAGTGCGGCTATTGTGACAGCGTAAGATAATAGCAGTTTCATTGACGGTTCCACTTTGAAATCAATAGTTATATTATTTTGAAATACAATGAAGGAAGGAATTAAGATTCTTGTAACATCTAAGAAAAAACTAAACATTATCAAATCCTGCCTTCCCTCTTCTAGCCAGCTGGCATACCCAGAATCAAACACAGTTAATCATTTAAAGGAAGAATCCTTTTCAAAGTAGAAAATCACACCGTTTATTCCAGAACTCCTACTCAATACTATTTTTTTCTGTGTACTAGTGCCTAACACAACACACTGAAATGGCATAAGGCATAAATGCATCTTTATGAAAGAAACCATGAGACTGAGTGAGCGGCCGAGTCTACTCAGGAGTCAACTCTCTTCCTCCAGCTGAGCTCAAGATGGGGCTGAGGTGGAGTTACCAGCACCCTGACCTTACCCACCTTAATGCACCCACACAGCTGTGCAAAGTTCCCAGTCACCTTTCTTCTGATCATTTCGCCACAAAAAAAAGGGTAAGAAACCAAAGTTATGACACACAACATTAAGCATTAACCCCACCCTGCACACAGACTGAAAAAGCTAATCTTTCATTTCGAAGACGGAAAAGATAAAAATTGGTCAGCCCTCCTCTGATAGCAGAGCTGCAAAATAAAGATGCTTCTCGCCAGGCCCCTGCGATGATTGATGCTGCAGCCTCTCCCTCCTCCATCACTCCCTACCTTGTCTGGTCACTGGTGGAAAACCAGGCAGCCACGGACACACAGGCAGATCTTGCACCTTCTCAGGCCGCAATCCTCCCGTGCCAGGCTGCTGCCAATGTCCTTGCAGCCGCCGGAAAACAGGCCACAAGGTTCAAGTTAACTGCAGAGCGTTACTACACTGAACATCTGGTCATGAATGAACGGATTGCCCACTAACTCTCAGCGTTGGGCAGCTGATGAAAAATTCAACATTTTCCTTGTTGGCACAGTTGTTTTGGAGAATTCTCTAGAGCTTCCTGAATTATATTAAGAAAATTTCACTGCAGCAATCTATATCTGTGAGAACAGCTGGTGTTGAAAGGGATCTGCTGCACTCGGTGTGCTGGGGGACCTCCTGTTGGATCATGCTACTCTTACAACATTTGTCCTTGAAAACTTAGCTTCGCTGTGAGGTCCTACAGACAGGACTGTTAAACTTAAAAACAAGGAAAAAAAAAAAAAAGTTAAATTAGGAAAGGGCATCTGGGTGACAGAAACAAGCTCTCCAGGTCAGCCAAAGACACTCAGCATCTCCACTTGCTCACAAGGCTTGGTTAAGCCAGGACAGGCTCTATTCTCTTAAAACACTGTGTTAGGATTTCTCACCACTTTCTTCCCTCTCCCAGCATTGTTTTAGTTCAGTAACAGAAATCTCCATTCTGATAAACTCTGGGTCAAACAGCTGAAATGCCTCAATTAATTTTATAATACAGATTCCCTTCCTGCAAAGTCCCTTGTTGAACTGCTGCACGCCAGTTGCACAGATGAAAACCAGCTCCACACCATGCACTGAATTTGTCTAAAACTCAAACTTGAGAAGTCAACCAAAAAATCAAAAGGGGAAAAAATAATTTTAAGCTAGAGCTAAAAAAAAAAAAAAAAATTAAAAGAAAATTTTAAAAAATTAAAAGGAAGAGTGTTTATTTCAGGACAACAAAATTTGAATTTTAAATCCTATAATATTTTAAAGAAATTAACTTCTTGATAGTGTGATAGTATAATAATAAAACATGTATATCTTTTTTCTTAAGGAAGTGGTAAACTTAAGTCATGCTAAATTTAGGCTATTATCTATGCAGCATAAATTTCACTTCTGTGTATAAATGCTAACTTGCATATTTCTCCATGGTAACTAAACTATGATTAAAACAACAGTGAAACCAGCCTTTAAAGCCACCTGTTTAACTAGGAACAACCTAATTTACAAAAATACTTAAACTTAGAAATTTCATGGGAATCTAGATCACGTTTTTCCCAGTAGAAAGCTCACTTTTCCATGATCACATAATTGTAATATACTTGGCTTTGGTTGGTAATAATTTTTTTCTTTTTTTTTTAAACTAGTGTAATTTTTTCCTGCATTGTTCAGCCTAACACAAGTGGTATTTAAGATTATAAAGAATAAGTCTCTAATAACCCTTTCCGAAAAGGAAGTTATTTTGCTCCTTTGAAGGGATTAATTTACCTAGAAAGTATCTTCATGTTTTACAAAAGGAACAAATGAAAGAAATGAGAAAATCCCAAACTGAAATTCCCATTAGATATGGTAAGACACCTTCAAAACTCATTTTTCTGTTGCGATATCCTTGTAATTTACTAATGAAGAAATGGACTGTTTTTATGGGTCAAATTAAAGAAATAATTATAATACGACCCAGAATAGTAAAAGTGTAGGTACAAGCAATATTTTCTTATTTAATTATAAAGCATAAAAATAGATTTGAATATGAATCATTTTTAACCATAGAATTAAATTTAGTATTTAAATACCGAAAACCCCTTGAAGTAGAAATATCATCATAATAGGTTTGGTTTGGTGTGAAATACATGACTCATATATTCATGACACATATCTAAAAATGCCTCATATTAAAACTTTATTATAATAAAAAATTGATCACCATTTTTGTCTACTGGTTTTCACATGATGTAATACCTAAGGCCAAATCTCTAGCTTTTAAGTAATGATGAGTGAAGTAGTTTCACAGCAGCACCTCATAAAATGTTCAGAGTCCATTGCATTTACACTTGCCCATCCAATGTCATATACAAATGTATGTCAGATGCTAATTAGGTAACAATGGTATTAACATAATGCCTACAAAAATCGACATTAAAACCTTTCCATGCTATTAACAGCCCTGAAAGGATGAGAAAATACAGCTCCCAAGTCATAACCAACACAGTGAGAGAAGAAGACCCACAGTGCCTGATCAGACATGAAATAAGGTCCAAGTCTGCAGAAATGTATGAGCAGGCTGGGCTTTACACCTGGAGGTTTTGTCATGGAGCTCAGCTGGACAAATGCTGCAGAAGTTAAAGCAAGCTCAGAGATGGGACTCTCTAGCTGCAGCAAACGAGCTGTAGAAATGAGAGTTCAAGAGCCACATGTGGTCAGGACTGATAGTGATCCTCACACCAGCTCAAGCATTTTCTGAGGTTTATTATTTTCTCACCCGTTTTACACCTCTTAATTTACCTACAGACTTTAAAACAAACAAGCAAGCAAACAAACATTTTGTTCTAACAGATCAATACTCTTTTTCTAAGATAAAATGTATTTCAGAACTCAGTGTTAAGTTCACCAGATTCTCATTTGTTGCAGATGTTTTCCACGATCACAGGAACTGAAGCCCATTCAACCAAGAAAGGCAAAATTATTTTGTTCTTAGCCCAAGTTTTTTTGTTTTCTAGATCTGTCAGAATTTTGTGACATTAACAGTTTTGTTGCCTTTATGTAACCAGGGTCTCCTCTTCATTTTGTTGCCGAGGTCTCTCCTCCATAAATTAACCAAAAAACACACTTAAAACTAAGTAAAACCACAAGTACTGAGCAAGTGATCTGGAGTTTAAAGTCAGGAACCACAAATAACACAATGTTAAAAATTGATCAGATTTGCAATTCTGTCTGCAAACCAGTACACTTTTCACAGCCAGATCACTGAAAATCAACAGTGAAGGGAGATCATTTCCACACAGCAAGAGAAACATCTGTAAGATGGGGTACACAAGTGGAGATGGGACAGGAGAACAGGGAAGGTGGTGAACATCCTCCAACCCCTCCCATCAATGGGAAGCTACAGAAGCAACCAGTGAGACCAAGGCATCTATAAAGCTCTCAGGGCTTCCCTATGCACAATCCAAATATTTGGGGGAGGTGGGTCAAGTGATGGATGAACAGCACTGGTTACAAATAATTGTGCTGGTTCTACTCATCTCAAGCCCATTGGGGCCCTACACTAACACTGGACATTTTACTGCTCTAATCTGTTGTTACAGATCTCTTCCATGCTCGGAAATCAATCACTTGGAAAGCTGATGTGGCTCTGTTACACTAATTAAACTTTGTTTTGCACCAGAGTCCTGCATTTGCAGTGTGTGTACAGTATGTAAATTATACAAATTACAAGAAAAGTTGATTAGCGTAATTCAAATCTCAGCGCAGTTACTAAAATTAACAGTGAATACAAATTATACAGAATCACTTCAGTGCTGCTGAGAAGCTCCTCACACAAAGCATGTTACCAAATTCACAGAAGTGGACACCAAAACAAGGAAAAACAAGCCTGAGAATATTACAGACAACTGTTCCCAGGGAAATTTTGCCCAAAAAAATAACTCTCACCCAACCTTATTAATTCTTCACAGCTATTATTCAGGGTTAAACAGTTCTGTGGTGTCTGCCTTGCTCTGTTTATAGCTGTGACAGTCCCACTTGCAGCATTTTCTTACCATCTCACATTAGGTGAAACAAGAAAGGCAAATGTTCTGTAACAGTGGCAGCAGCCTTTTTCTTTTCTTTTTTTAACAAGACTAATGAGGTTGTTGAAATTGGAGGTCTGGGATACCTCACCTGGACACATCCACCCACTGCAGAGATAACACAGGGTATTTACTTGTATACATACTTGTGTAATGTATAACATTATACAAGAGAGAGCATTTCTGTTCCATCAGGAAGGTCCTGCTGCAGAGACCAAAATGTCCATTTCTCTTTGTCCTGCCCAGTATCCTCATCCTATGTTGCTCATCCTTTGACCTCCTGCCTCTTTGAATGTCAGACCTGAGGAGCCTCCAGCTGACTGCGCTTCTGCAACACCCAGGACACACATGGCAACACAAAAAACCACCAAAGACCTTAAACAACACTGTCTTGGCCCCACATCTTTAAATCAGTAGTTGACTACCCATGAACCTGAGCACAACCAAATTCAAGGAGGCAAAGTCACACAGGTAAAGAAGAAATATTACTTGTAGTCTCAGACTCCTCCACATTAACCAGTCTGCCTGCCATTGCTCAACAGTGCAAAAACAATCCAGAACTGGTATTTCAACTTGATGTCTATCACTAAAATGCCAAGCATGAAGTTTTGACAATGAATCCGTAATGTTTGTAGCAATAAGATTTATTTCTGTAGGAGAGAAAAGCAAGAAGGGCTTAAAAGAGGACAGAGGTAAAAAAGAAAAAAAAGAAAAAAAGAAAAAGAAAGAAAAAAAGAAAAAAGTAATTTCATTTGAAAGGCAGTAACATTCTAATTGTGCTGGGAGCAGGGAAAAATAACCCAAACACAAAGGACAGCAGACAACAAAAATTCATTTGGAAAATGCTTCTATAAAGTCCTTAGATTGAATGTGTCCAAACCGGACTTTTGGTTATCCCAGACTCTGAGACAATAGTATTTTTCCTAGCCTGCTAGCAATGATAAAGGTCTGGATTAAACAGGAAGACAGGAAATTCAAAGTTAGCTTAAACTCTATTCATAAAAGGGGATGGGCTTACCAGTTCAGATAAAATAATGATTAAAAAAGAATTAAGAAAAATCTTAAGTCAAAATCTGATGAGAGATTCATTAAAAGGCTGCAGTATACTTTATTCTATTTTAATATTCTTTTCAGACTTCCTGTGCTTCAGTGAAAACCAGTATCACAGTAAGCTGCAAAACCAGGAAAGTGCCTAACCTAGAGCAGCAGCTGACTCTTCAAATAAAACCAGTTTCATGACATTTCAGCAGAATTCCCAGACCACAAGGCACGTATATAAGAATTTCAGATGCTTATCAGAAGCTGTTTCTCTGAACATTTCTCTTGCTCCCCACCACCTATCAGCCACCTGCCACGTCAAGCAAGACACAAGACATGTCTAAGCAAGACACAAAAAGACAAAGTGAAGTGTAAAGACCCCTAAAATAAATAAGGGCAAAAGAGGTATTGAAGCTATCATTCCATCTCCTCAACTGAACATCTTGACTTTTGCGAGTTTAGATCAGAGTGACAGCTGAGAGCAACAAAAGACAAGGAAAGATGTGGATGGGGCTCCGAATAACCTGGTCTAGTGGAATGTTTCACTGCCCATAGCAGGGGTAGGGAAGTGGATGATCTTTAAGGTCCCTTCCAACCCAAACCATTCCATTATTCTATGCTGTCTTCAGAATTCACCCATCACAATTAATCACTTTGTAAATATCAATATCAACAGCCATCAATAATTAACAGTGCTTTATCCAGCAGACAAATAGATGCACATTACAGTTTCAGCTGGAGCTAGACCAAAACCAGTCATGCCTCAAAACACATCAGCAGCTGGCACAGACAGCATGGGCAGCACATGGCCTGACACAGCAGTGTGAGCATTGGAAAACGCTCTGGCAAGCACGAGGTCCTGAGGAGGACGTGTGGTGGTGGCAGGTCTGCACTGAGAGGTGGAGGGGGAAAGCAGCCAGAGCCACACAACTGCACAACAAGGCATGAAGATGAAAAAAGCCAAGAGACTGTGCTGCGTAAGGACCGGGAAAAGCATTGTAGCAGCGTTCCCATGGGATGGGGCTGGCCACAGCTCCTCGGCAAACACAGCCAAGCTGCTCAGTGCAAAAGTTCAGAGCTACAGAACAAATTATTTCCTCCATAACTGCCCTTCCTTAGGCTTTGCCCCTCACTTCCCCACAGCCAGCACATGATGTTAGGGCCACGCTCAGCAGCTGCTCTGTGCACTCTCCTCTGACTCTGCAGCCTCCACCTGTTCTGGAAGGAAATGGGAAGACCAACCTCTGCTGGGGGACACAGGCAACCCACTCCCCAGCTTGACTTTGATGGAGTTTTACTGATTTACACTGATATCCTGCCCGCAGCAAAACAATTAATATTCCAGCACACTTGCTTTTGCTGTTGTCAATCGCCTCAGTAAACCCTCTTCTTTCTAAGACCTGAGATCCTTTGACTTAACATCATCTTGAGATGTTTTCATAGAACTTGAGCTTTTCAAGTTATCCACTCCATTTCAGCATAATTATTTCCTTTAAACATCAACTTTAATAGCATGAGCAATTTCAAACTTTTTATGCTGTTTAAATTCAAACACAAATTTGTACACAACAATAAAACACGCCGCTAATTTGTCATGCTCCTCTGAGCAACTGTGTCACTCACACCAAGAACCACTGACTGTGGTGTTCAGAGCTTTCGTTCCTATTTCACATCACTCAATTGAGCCTTCTGTAGAAAAGCTTTTAACAACCACATCTGGTCTTTAATAAATCACTGCACTTTGTCTTCCTGCCAAAACTCCTCCTTTATCTAACTTACATCTTCATGATGAGATAGGAAATCACACATTATGGTGGTGACAAACAATTGTAATTATGTCATTAGTAGCCATTTAGTCTACAAAGGTTCTCAAAAAGGAAATATAATGCACAATAAGAAATATAGGATAATACATTGATCACAGTTCTAATCCGCTTTTTACTTCCCATGTGTAAAAAGCTGGCATAATTCATGGGCACAGCAGGCAGTAATAGTATACCACTTTATGAACTATGCAGCTATTTTATTCCCCTATCTACTTAAAAATAAAAAAGCTTTTAATAGCTTGATTTAAACATAAAAGTTATTTATGATGCTTCACTGATTATAATATTTATTTATTTAACTTTCCATGAAAGTGATTCTTTCTGAAATGTAAGCACATATTACGGTATTGAAGATCTCAGAGAAGAACCATTACATTAGCAAAGAAAAGTGAGGAAGAAACTTTGGTATTGGAAGGAGTTCAGGAAACTCATCTCTGTACCCTGTATGGCTTGGAAACCAGCACACCACAAATAGAAACAGCTCTTCTACCATTTAGGAATTTTCTAAAAGCAATTAAAATATAAACAAGGGAAGTTTAAGAGTTCACTCAGAACAAAGGTGTCATTTAAACCAGCTCATATGCTGGAATATTCACACGTCAAGAGTGACTGCAGTCTGACTGCACTGACAGGCTCCAATGGTGCCTTCACCATCTCAGTTCAAATCCAGAGTGCTTTTGGGACAAAGTGCTTTAGGCTTCATGTAGTGCATTGTAATTCACATCTCAGAGCAGGCTCAGCAAACATCAACTGGATTCCTCTCCACTGAAACTCGACCAGCTCCAAGAGCTCCCCTCTGAGCCCATGCTCAGCACCAAACTCTCAAACCACAGGATCAAATCTGGGACAGTGTAAAACCTCTGGAAAGCTCCCAGGTTTAAGGCACCAGCTGCTTCTCTCCAAGGAGCCACTGCTTTTGCCCAGCATTGCTGAAGAATGCAGACATAGCTCCAGAAAGTTACAAACCATCTGAAAGATTTGTTTCTATTGCTGATGGTTTTACATTTCTGTAACAACCCAATAATAAACTTCATTTAGGTTTCCAAAATAATCCTCATTTTGAAGACATGCCTTAGAATTATTACCCCCTCCATCACTGAGTGAGTTTGCCCCCCACACAACCTAACACAGGTTTGGGTATTTTTCAGAAAGACCCGGATTCCAACACCTTGACATATTTTGGCCACCAGCTCTCTGCATCCCTGCGGTGTAAAATAAACATAAGGCTCCTTAAGCACCTACAGCACACAAAACCATCATATCAGGAAGCATTACTGTATTATCCAAAAGAGTGGTTCCATTGCCCTTCCACATTTGTGAAAGCCAGTTGCACAAAAGACCCCAAAGAACTGCAGGGAACTGACACTCAGCACCACTGTATCAGCTCTTCTACACCAGCCTGAGCTACCGTGCCCCAAAATTACTGCAGGTGCTGTTCTGGAAAGTTTATCTCTCAATCTCAACCTTCTTCTGCCTGGTGTATTCCCCACCCCCTCATCCCGCCAAAGGAAAACCATCTCTCAAGATATCCAAACACCCACTCCTGCTTTCATGCTTGGTTTGTTACAGTCTCCACTGTTTCCTGTTAACTGTGACTACAAACCTTCCCCTACAATCAGCCCGGTGAGCATCACTCACTGTATCTGGCCAAGGTACATCCAGCAAGGCAAAATTCACACTAGAAGGACCAAGTAGGTCAAAGCTTGTCGACAGCATAACCTGGAGGAAGAAAAGTCTCCACCAAAACCACCCCTCACACAGTGAGGCATTAGGCAGCAGAGATGCTATGAATTATTGCAGATGCACTTTGAAATACGTGCTCCTGTACAGGGTGGGAGAGCTACAGCTAGGCCTGAGAACAGTCAAATCAAAAATCCACCCAAGTTCAATTCCTGTGCTTCCAAAAAACCCAGAGTCAGTGCTTTAGGTGATGTATCACCCATTTTTTTTGTTCCCACCAAAAGCTGTGCAGTGCAAACACACTGAGTACTGGAATTCTGCAGAGTCTCAGGAGGAAAAATGATGCCTCAACCCAAAGGAAGAGGAGTATTGACATTGCCTGGTGATTACCTAGACAAAAATAATTACTCTTACTGGGAGAGAAACTGCAAGTCATGCAAGTTGTATGCTTCAAGTTGTATGTTTCCAGCCAAGGGCCCGCAGAACTGAGCAGCACTGGCCAGGCACTGTGGGGAAACTTCGGACAAGGGCTGTTATGGGGAGATTTTGTGTGAACTTCTTTGTGTGAACAATGGAGACAAGCCTTCGAGTGAAAATTATACATTAACTCCTGGGAAACTCTTCCACAACAAAAAACCACAGAATAAGCCCTTGCCCTTGGGCTTGCTACCTCGCAGCAGCATGGAACTCAAAGCCAGTCAACTGGGTCACAAGGCTAAAAGCATTTCTACCTTCCCCAGCCAAGAAAACCACTTCCCGGTGGTACCTTTCATCTCAGCCTTGCTGCAGCACTCCCCACCCTCCTCCTGCAAACAAACAACATTAACCCTTGCCTCCTGGAGATCCCACTGTCCCGAGGCTCAGCAGTAAGGAATCGGAAGGCTTAGATAAAAGGATCGAGGCAAGATGGGAGAAAAGGGAAAGAGAAATAAAGAAAGAGAGAAATTCACTAGTCTGACATCAGCAGAGCTCATCGCTGTCTACCTGGGAGCAGCACTTAGCTGCAGGGGAGCATCTTCTGCAACTCACACTACCAATGGGTAGATCATGAAGGTAGGACACATCTTCCACAGGTCTGCAAGAACAATAGAGAAAGGCACACAGGAATTACTCTTTGAAAGCCTTTCACCTAAATCATGATGGGAAAAAAAAAGGGGGGGGAATGCTTCAATGTCATCTTGTCCTTTATTTGCTCCTTAAATTCCTTCATTTTTCACAAATTTAAATAAAATTAAGAGAGTACAAGAACAGGTGAGAATCAATCAGACTGCCTGTTCTGCTCTGAACCACCTACAAAGACCTTGTCTGGAAAAATATGAACTGAGCAATCAGTCATTACTGGACAAAACAGGAAGATTTCAAGACAACCAGCTTCAGGTTACTACTAAAGTGGTTAGAATTGTGCCTCCACAGATACACACAGGCTGGATTTTTATCCTTGACAAGGTTGCAGGGACCTTTCGCTTACATTTAGGCAGTTTCAAAAAGTGAAGAGACAGACTTTCAGTTGACCTGGTGCAACAGCCTGGCTGACCTGGAGTGTAAAGCTGTAGATGACTTCCAAAAATGCCACAGCCATCGATTAAAAACACATGCTGCAGCTAAGGAAACCCTGATGAAAATTATCCACAGCCCTCAAAAAAAGAAATAATATCTACATTTCCCAGTACTAATAGTTTAACACTATCCCTTTGAGGAACTCCTCTTTCCTTGCTTTTACCTTTGGAGCCCAAATACAGAGCAGATGTAGAGGGGCTGTGCTGGGAGAGGGCATGGAGTGAGGAGCACGGTCAGCCCCACGGTGTTGCCTGGATTGAACTTCAAGCTTCAAATACTTTATTTTATCTTGCACACTCTTATAGAAGAGGAGAACCACACTGACCCAGTCTGCTCCTCCAAGGCCCTGGAGCTTCTCAAACATAACTCAATAAAAAAGTGAAGATTTTCATGGCCCTACAGGAACTCTGGGTATCTTGTAAGAGAAACCTCTACTGGGCCCATCCAAGCACCAAACTCGAACCTCCAGGAACCATCTCTTGTTTTCTGCAGAAGCAGCTGGGAGAAACACTGACACCCTTAGCACTTGCCAGGGTTCGCTGAAGAATTCAAATGAAGGTCTCGTTCTCACAGAAAAATCTGTATTCTCTGTTTAGCTTGTCCCACCTCGCAACTGAAACTGCCAGTGAACCAGACTGATGGGTCAGATAGACTACATTATGCCCAGGACAGTACTCTCCATGCTTCTTTGAATATCTTATCACAACTGGTTTCCAATTTACTTGCTGATATAGGTGACTGCTCTGACATTTTTCAACCTTGCATGTACTGCTTTACCTTCAAAAGGGAACCGAAACCCAAGGACTTTCAAGGCAGCACTTATTTCTTACTTGTTGTTTTGCAACACACCTTTTTCAAGGCCCCTGGACCATCCAACTTTCCACCCCTTGCCTTGAGAACCACTTTCTGACACGTGGATCAAGCCTCCAGGTAGAAAATATTTCTCTTACCAAGCCCTGTTTTGCAGTTCTCCATAAACACAGTTTTCTGCTTATCAGAAGAGTTTGTGTTGAAAGGAACCCTTTTTGCAAGAAGGAACCTGCAATTTTATTTGTGTAACTGTAATCAAGAAATAAAAAACAAGCCTAACTCAAGGTTTGCCTGTCTAATCCAATGTAATAAATCAAGGACCCTTGCTCCTCCAATTAATGCATTTAACAAAAGCCTAAATGAACCAGCAGTTTAGTGACCATGGGGATGGTCTATACTAAGCAGATAAATCACCCACTATAATGCACACACCTACTCAAAAACCCTCTCTAGCACATCTTTTGTCTTGAAAGCTGGTGACAGATTATCACCCTGACAGCAAAACCAAAATGCAACCACCCCAGGTTTTTTCAGGAAATTCAGTAGCCAGCAAAGGCTAACGCTGCCCCAAAGAGGTCATGGTGATGTTTAACCAGAGATGGTCACCACTGAAGCCCATAAATACTTGGGGCAGGCAGGTCCTTGGATCATGCAGATCCAAAAGTATCTGGGATTGGAAAATCACATATAGTAGCAAGGCAGAAGAAATCACAAGGACCCATCTGCAGCCTGTTTTCTCCACACAATAAACAACACTCCATCACTCAAGGACCATCCAGCTGGTGACACTTACTCAATGAAAATGAGAAGGAAAGGGGGGTCCAAGAAAGCAGCAGACCCCAGGATCAAAGAGCTCAGGATTTTCTTTGTGCATTTTTGGGGAAGGCAGGGGGCACATCACTACATTCACTGGGATTTGTAGCAGGTTGCTTGCAAGGCTGGCTGTGCCACAGCTGGAAACCTCGTTCTCCTCAAGGGGTGGCACCTATCCCATGGGATGCAGCCATGGAGGAGGGAGCCAACACCACCCACATGGCTCATGTGAGCCACCACTGACCCATCCAGCTGCAGCAAATACCCCACAACAGACCCACCCTCATCCATGGTGAGGATTCTGCAGCACATGTCCCCACCAAATTTATCAACAACTTCAAACTGAATATAATAGTCATGGATGCAGCAAAATAACAGCATTGGGAAGTTATGCCACGTGCTACTTAACGCTTTCTGAGGATCAGCATTAGGGCCACCAACTCTGAGAAAGAATTTGGCAGGTTTGTCAAAATAAAAAGCCATTAAGAACCAAAAGGAAGCATAATTGTTGACTTTTAATATCCAGGCAAAAACTACAGTAAATAACAATAATTTGCTTGAAATATTGTTCCATACAGCATGTTCAGAGAAATCCAGCATACAATTTTCAAGAATCTGCAGGCAAATTAATTGTATACTTTCACCATCTATGCTCCACTCACATAAGAAAAGAATAACATTTTGCCACACACTGAGCAATCCATACACATGTGAAAGGAATCTAATTAACAGCATTCATTTAATTTGAGATTAGATTAAATATGGACAAAGGGATCAGAGAAGTTTGTAACACCTGCAGTATTTATCCCAATTTTGAATCCACTTGTGCTAGCAGGTTGTCATCAAGGCAGAGAAGTGGGGGAAATAAAAAAACAAATCAGTGACCACATTCACAGCCATGCCAACAAAAAGTTATCTCTACACAAGAACTTCAGAAACTGAAAAACATTTATCTTTCCCCAACTCATCATTATGGGGGTTACTGCAAAATTAAACACATGTAGATTAGACCAAGAGAGGACTTTTTTCTTCATTTTAATCCTGCAAATGAAATAATAACAGATCATCTTACTTGCTAAGGTTTTTAAAAGCAGGAACATTCTGTGAGCCAAATTTTGCAGCATTAACCACACAGCACCTTTATTTGTGTTGCCACACACAGCATCAGTCCACGACATTTGGTATAGACATTTTTTTTCCCTTTCCTGGCCACAGCTTTGATACAGTGACTCATTACTGCTGTCAGATCATAAACACTGGGGAAACAGCTCCAGAAATAAAAAATATAATTAAGGAAAAATCTCCATGCAAGCACTCCCCATTGGCTTTAGTGCATCATCACACTGGTTAAAGGATTTTGGTTCACTTGCAAGGATTACCTGTATCACTCCACCCCTCTTTTCTAAATGCTGTCCCCACTGCCTGCGTGCATCCCATCCCTCATGTCACCCCATGATCTAAATTCCGTCCTCAGTTCAAACTCAAGCACTCAAAAACATTTGGTTTCCGTATTTCTGTTATGAAGAATGATTTACATGCTCTTCTTTTTCACATCCTTAGTATCTTCAGCAGAAGAGTGATACACAAAAGATGCACAATGACTGTATAAGGGGCAAGAAAAAAGATCTTTTTCCACCTGAATTCCCTGGACCTTGGAGCTCCCCAGAGGAGAAGATGATGAGCTCTTCTCTAGTGGAACAGCACTAAGACTGTATTGGTCTCTGGTGCCAGGCTCTGCCATGGGGTTTGTGCATAACTCACTTCATCCATCAAAACACCACTTTACTGGTACAGGGGCTTTAGTTTGCCTGGGGAGCCACATAAGGGGTAGGAATCAACTCTTCTTTACCTTTTGGTGAATTTTCTTTGTGCAGGTTTGAGCTGCCACGCCTGGTGAGGTCCCAGGATGGAGGAGCACTGGTGTGCATCCTCCCAGGACCAGTGATCCCTCCCGTGCACTGCTGCCAGACACGCTGCAAGGAACACACCTGAGCCCTGGGACAGCAACCAGACAAAAGGAACAGCAGCACACAGGAGCACAGGGGAGGGGTCAAACTCCAGAAAGGCTGGAAACACGGATTTGATGGCTAAACTAAACCAAAGCCCTCACTTATGCTAGGCCAGGTTTAAAAGAAAGACCATGCCTATGTACTTGGGCTACAATCACCCCTTCATCCCTCTACAGAGACAGCCTAGCAAAGCTATCTGTTCTGCAGCTATTCTGAAGAATGTCTCATAGATGACTGTCTCTTCATCAGCTTCTCATGTTGAGCAACCAAAGGAGATACTGTGATTCTTATCACATTTCACATAAGACTTCACATAGTCTTAGAGAAGATAAACAGACAAGCTGCATGTTCTGTAACATTTGCTTTAGAGGTTTCAGTGGTGAAATGTTTGAAGCTGTTTCAAAACTAGACTGATGCATTGTCTGAACATTTTCCCAAAATAACCAAGATGCTCAAAGATCATTGCTTTTACTGTAGATACAAGGCCACGTACTTCTGCCAAGGGGCTCTACCCTGGCCACAGAATCTGGAATTTTGTCACTGCAACCCTTCTCTTGAAGCCACCAAGGACTCTTTAAATGTTAAAGCATAGCTATTCCTTTGTGGGATGGGTTATTCAGGATGCAGCCTCTCAGCTTTCCAACATACAAAGTCCACAATCAACTGCAAAACTCCAAAAGGCAATTCCAGTCCAGCTGCAGGGTTGGCTGATGTGTAATACTTAGGAAACTACTATAGAAAATAACTATATTTGAAAAACACATGGAGCTCATGTTACCAGCCTCATTTATGTTACTAAACCACCTAAAGCCATGACATACCAATATCACAACGTGTCTCTGTCAGTGATTATACAGATCAGAAGGTCAAATGATTTCCCAACTTCACTACTATCCAGTTTGTGCATACAAACAAGCTGAGCCGAAACCATGCTCTGACAAACAAAGTGAAACAAACCATTTACAGGAGCAAAATAACACAGTGAAGTTGTTCACTTCATCACTGATCTGCACTTAACATCGCTGTTCCGCTGCAGGGTTATTTTCAGACATGTGACAAAAAACAATCAAGGCTACTCTTCCTTGTATAGATTCTTCCACGAAAAACCATTGTCAGTTCTTCATCTAAAAACATTTTATGTACTGACATCAACACTAAAGAAAGGTTCTTGAAAACCTTTAATAAACTTTTAAACTAATTTTTTTGGGTGATCTGGAGCACTTGGTTCCTGGTCCACTCTATTTTTAAGTCCATCCTTCTCTCGGGTGTTCAGTACCTCCCAAAGAACCCTGCTGTCACCAGTGCCTGGATGTGGTTCACTTTTAAAGTTTTTTGTGCATGCTTTTCCATTCACAAACATTTAGTAATGCAGAAAGACACAGCCTGAGTGTCACAGACTGGCTCTCCAGGTGTCCTGATGCTCATGGCACCTTCTGCATGCCCACCCCTCAGGCAGCTGCTGCTGCCTTCTCCCCCACAATTCAGGATTTCCCACAACTACTGAGTTCATTATTAAGATGACTGAAAACAGCATCATCCCATGCTCCCTGTGCTGTGTCAGTCCAGGCAGAACCTGACTGAGCTACAAGGGTACCTTCCTCTAGAAAGGGATGATTCTATCCCACATTGTTCCCTGGAACCACCGACTGCCCTCTATTTCTATCTCTGTTCATGTTTGAAACATTAATAAATACCATGTTTCATTTTTCACTTGCTACACTTGAAACTTCTTTCTGTTATTGTTTAGGCTTTTGGAGAGGTTGGGGGGAAAATTGGGCACTGTCCACAAGTGAAAGTAATACCTTGTAGTTTCATTATTTACTCATCTGACAACCACATGGAGTCAGCAAGGCTTTGGCTAACACAACCCCTAAAAAAACCACACTTTACAGACATCTTTTACTTTGTTTTTTTGAATGTAGATCACATTTAGTTAGAACTCTTTAAATCAAAGTAGTTGCAAACTATGTAAGTTTAATTTTCACTCCTCAAATCTGCAAGTAAGAATATTCAGCACTGCTCTCAGAGGGTGATATGGGTATACACCAGACTTTCCAAAATCCTTCCTCCTTCCCCTCCTTTTCATTGTTTTTCCCCTTGACCACAACAAAAAGTTTCTGGCCTGAAGAACTGTACAGGGCTCCACATTAATAAATACACCAGCAGGAGTGTTTGCAAAGACTCTCCAAATCATACAAAAGCTGCAGAGGAGAAATACAACTCAATTCACTGTTCCCACTCTCTGCTTCTAGGCAATTTAAAGTACTTTTTATTTATTTCAAGCACACCTATTAAAAAAAAAATTCAATTCTCGTGACCTTTCCTCCATTTCCACTCATTTTCTACTCAGGTGAGCACCTGCAGATCATGGACATCAGCAGGAATTCTGCCTCATGAATGAGCTAAAAAAAAAAAAAAAGGAATTAAAATAAACACACGGGGTTTGATTCTGTATACATGAATCATCATGATTAAAACCAAGCTTGTTTAAAGAAAAATTTCCTCCACAAGCACTTATTTTGCCACGCTGAACATACGTAAGAAACTTGTTAGATTTGTTTGTCCCCAATAAGTGTGAAATTTAATATTTCCATACAGTAACAAGTGTATATAGTTAAATATATAAGATACCCAGTACAGCCAACTTAAGCTTTACAAACCATGCCAACTTGTGCACTTTCCTTCACTGTTACTGTTCCAACCACGGCATTTTAGTGAAAATTTAATTTCCTTTTTCTATTAGAGAAAAAGAAAAAGAAAAAAAAAAAAAAAAAAAAAAAAAAAAAAAAGGAGGCATGTGTTAAAAACATTATTTTTAAACTTCTCAATTAGACTTTGAGTCTCCACTGTAGGTGGGTGAGCAGCACGAGGGATGTTGGGGTGAGGGGGTAACACCCGGCTCCAGGGAGCTCCCCTTGTTCACATCTGCTCCCACTGCAATCACTGCAGCTCACCTGGGAACACAACTGACTTGTTTTATTATTTTGCAGGACCCCTTGAATTAACAGAATGCAAATGATATGCAGGCTCTGAAGTCAGCTCATTTGAAAATGGTATTTCTCATTTCCCCAATTTTCTTCTTTCACTTATGTGGTTGGGGTTTTTTTTCAAATGAAGATGTTCACTGAGAAAGTATCTTAAATCTCTTTTCTGCTTTTTTTTATGAAAATCTTGCTCTTCCAAAACTATAGTTAAGTGTCTCTAAATAGTGCCAAATTAAGTTTTTTAGGCTCTCAATATCATTAAATAAATTATGCAAGTACCATCTTAGGTATAAGCTTCATTGAGAACAGCAAGTCTGATCCAAACACATAACTCAAAAGAAAACTTTTTCTAGGAAGCTTAGCGGTTTCTGGGTCAGGTATTTTGCATGTCAAGCACCAAAGCTGACAAATTTCCGACTCTTTTACTAGGAAATTATCATGGAGAGAAGCTGCTTTCTATATCAAACAAGTAAAATAGCTGAATATTTCAAACCAAAATAACTAGAAAAAACACGAGGTATTTTACAGCAGACCAAGTTTGGAAAATACCAATCCAAGCCATGAACACCCAGCACAATACAAATAACCAATACCCATACAAATAAACCAGTTAGAACCAGCAGCAGTGGTTAGAACCAGAATCGCTGTGGCCATGCTGAACAAAAAATAACCTCTTCCACCTCTTCACCTGTGAAGGGTAAACAAAATTTCTGAAACCACTTCAGCCCTAAGATTTCTACGGCGACAGCAGTTTCGCTCACCTTAAATCCAAATTTAAAGACATTTTGTGTTGTTACAGGCACCCTAAGGATGATTTTGCATGGTAGTGAGATGAAAGCATATGCACATATTCTCTTAAGCACAAATGGAACACGAAACATGGCAGAGTAAAGGTTAAGTAGCATTTGACTGATTTTTACCTCATGGGAACTATAATTTACACGCCGCATTCATCCAAGGTAAGAGGGTTCAAATGGCACAAATTAAAAGCCTGCAGTTTCCTACTTCTGTTTTTAACATATCATATTGATACACGGCCAGTTTTTAAAGTGATAAAAGGTTTCTATCCAAATATCAAACAGCAAGAAGATGCACTATTTTCACACTGTCAGCATTGCTGTGTTTTACTGCATCCTTCCTCACTCCTTACAGCCACTGTCCATGATTATAAAATAGTAACAGTCCAGACGCAGTCCAAAAGGACAAATTAATCTTCCAGACACCCAGCTCTTACAATCAAATCCCGGACAGAAATTTCCAGGAACAGAAATAATTAAATTAATGCGGGTAAAAAAAAAAAATAAAATAAAAACAAGCCCATAACACACAAATAAAAAAAAAAAAAATAAAAAAAAAAGCAACAAACAAAAAAAGGCAGCACAGAGCACCAACAGCTACTCTGTCTTTATCAAAGATCTTTCTGCAGGCAGGACTAAGATGCTCTTGAAAACATTCCCCAGCATCTCTTAACCACCCAGCAAGCATTTACTATGAATACCCCACAAGCTTTTACGTATCTTATTTTTTTTTGCAAGTAGTCATCAATGGACTCAGGGCATCACAAAAGCAGCTACAGATACTATTGCCAAAAAGCATGAATGATTTTTATCAGCAAGGCAGGGAGATGCTCAGCAGAGCTTTGGCAAAACGCCTGCTTCCCATGGCTACTACCCTCAGGACTCTGCAACCCCTCTCTAACATGCACATCAATGTGCCTGGAGCGCCTTTGGGATTCCAAGCACTGTGCTACCACAAATCCTGACTCCAGCCACCTTTCCTTGACAACCAGAGTGGAGACCTGCAAAAAAATTGGGAAATAC
Source organism: Parus major (assembly GCF_001522545.3). Classification (NCBI taxonomy): domain Eukaryota; kingdom Metazoa; phylum Chordata; class Aves; order Passeriformes; family Paridae; genus Parus; species Parus major. Next base: position 16,617,659 of record NC_031781.1, read on the forward strand.
AGCTTTTTCTGGGTCAGTAAGTCAGTGTTTCTCCCATGTCTGATTGGCTGGGGCAATTCCACTTCAGCGTTAGTGTTGACAGAAAATATGTGCTGAGAATTTCAGAGCTCAGGATGTTCTTTAGTCATTTTGGTGATTTGATGTGGCACAGGAAATATTAGTGCACATTCTGTATTTTCAGTCACACTCACTTCACCATTCTTATTAAAAAAAAAAAAAAAAAGACAACAGAGTCAGATCACTGAGACTGAAATTATGAGCAATCTGACAAAAGTCAGAGATGGGGGAGGAAGGTGATAAAGACTCAGCCAAATGTTAAACTACTAGTTCAGCCTGATATTTTAATTTCTATTCAGCTTTTATTAAACCTGTCTCCAAATTAGGAGGTTGATGAAGAACAAGCCTTGCAGTGATGCTGCCTGTGCTCCCCAGCCCCTCACCCCACGCTGTGGGTCCTGACTAATCTCAGCACTATTGTTCTTAGAGACTTTCGATACCTTGGCCATGAATTTAATATAAAACTAGATAAAGATAAGCTACCTTTCACCAGCTAGGAAAAAATCAAGATTTCACTGCTCCTTTCAGCAGGACTGTGAGTTTTGGACTTGATCAAAGTGTACTTGCAACTAATTATGTTGTAAGATCACTGTATCAGCTGCACTGGGCAGTGTTCCCCTCCCCTACTAATCAACACATCTCTGGCATTCTCATCTCAATGCAGAATAAAGCTGCTCTTCCTCTGGCAGAAGCCCCAAAGTACAGCTGTTGCCGCTAGTATATAATTTACACTCCTCTGAACCACCAGAAGGGAATGGAGCAAATCCCAGATGCAGGATCTCCCCCAGCTGATTTCTGCAATACAAGTTACTGAAGATGGGCTTCACTTTTCTTTCTGTTGAACTGGCAGAGTGCTCCACATCCTTAAGTGCCTATTTTTGTTACAGCACACAAGGCTCCAGATAAGGGAGTTCATCAGAGTCAATATCCGAAATTATCGTGAAGTTTAGTCCACATCTTCTTTCATTTAATAGAATTACAGGATGGTTCAGGCTGGAAGAGACTTAAAAGATCATCCAGTTCAACCTCCAGCCATGGGCAGGGACACTTTCCACTATCCCTGGTTGCTCCAAGCCCTGTCCAGCCCAGCCTTGGGCACTTCCAGAGATCCAGGGGCTGCCACAGCTTCTCTGGGCACCCTGTGCCAGGGCCTGCCCACCCTCACAGTGTTCAGCTTCTTCCACACATCAAATCTAAATCTCTTCTTGCTTAGTTTAAAACCACTGGCCCTTTCCTACACTATCTGCCTGCGTAAATAGTTGCTCTCCCTCTTTTCAATTACCACCCTTTAAGCACTGAGAAGCGCAACAAGGTCTTATCACACCCTTCTCTTCTTCTAACAGTACTTTCTTGTAAAATCTACTAAAATCCAGGACAGGACAGAACTGCACTGCAGGTTTCTCTCAGAAAATTGCATTTAAAGAGCACTGGGTTTAAAAAGCAAGATTTCTAATTCTGGCCATAAGTAAGTGCAGTGGAAACCCCAAGATCACGGTTTATTTCACAAACCGCTGGCATCTGCTGGTAGCCTGTGCAGCACCAGCTCCAGCTGGGGGCTCCTGGGTGTGCTGCCACCCTCCCATCCTCAGCACATCCCCATCCCCAGATTTTATTTTCTTCTAATCCTGAAACTGTGAAACCCAGTCAAATTTACAGTCCTCCTGAGGGAGCCTGGCTGGACTCTGCTTTCTCCTGCACTGCTTTTCTACCCCTGGGTTTTGTGGGCTCTGCCCTGGGGACAAAGCACTGCTCTTTGCAGGATGCCCAGCTCTAGCTGGCTAACAGAAATCACAGATAATAATTGGAACAGAAACCCTGGGCACCCACGTATCAATTCAAGACAGTGCATTTTAATTTTTTCCCCTCGGTTTCTGCATTGCTGTAGGTTAGCCTAATTGATTCGTGTTCTCACCAAATTAAAGACACAGCACGCAGACAGCATGCCAGTGAAAAAATATGGCAACAGCAAAAGTTTACAAATTTAATTTGCAATTGTTTTAGCAAAACAGCTCAGTCCACTCCTTCAGTTTTGGAAAGTAATCAGCTCATGCTAGAGGAAGTTACCAGCTCCCAGGCAGGAGCACTGTAACGCAGACGTATTTCATCAGAGATTAAGACCAGTTTTTCAGTTAAGAAGTGGATTTTGCAAGTGAGGCAACACTGCAAGTTACAATTCTGTGGGCTCAGGATCCCAGAGGAGGGGAATACTTGGAGAGCAATGCCAGGGAAAAGATCTTGTGCCAAACTTCCTTCTAAAAGCAATCCTGGTGTAAATCCAAGTGAAGCCCCAAATTGTCACTTAGGTACTGAAAGGGATCCCCAAAGCAGCTCTTTTCCCCAGGCTGCCATCAGAAGGCAAAACTGGAGTTTCCACTGCCTCCAGCGAAAGGGTTAAGCCAAGTTTGAGTCCCCTGGTTCAAACCGCCCAGGGAGCACTCCCTGCCCAAATTACAGCAGCGCACACATCCAACAGATGCCGTTCAGACAGGGGCTTTCCTTGCCCTGAGGTACAGTTCAGTTTGTCCATTCTACTGTGCAATTACAGAATCAATAAAACATCCCTTTGAAACTCCCTGGACTAGTGCCGACACGCAGACAGTAGTCGAGCTGACATTTTTTGCTGTTTCCGTTATTACCACCGTCAAGCCTTCTGAGAAGCAACACATCAAAACCCGGGCGCCGCAAAGCAAAAGGAGGAAAAGCAAATGTAGAGCTGAGGTTTTGTTCCTTGTGTCGGCATCACCTCGCTCCCCAGGCGATCACACAGCGCCGGGCACACCTGCAAACAAAACCTGCTCAAAGCCATCAAAACAGGCAATGGGAAACGCAGCGCTTCCGAAAAGGCGTGTGCCACACCCTCCTCCTCCTCCTCCAACGCATGAATATCCCTGTATTGCCATTCTCCTGGGGAGAGGAGGGAACTGCTGCTGGTAGATCACCTGGCCTAAGTGGGGAAGCTCAGATTTGGGGATGAACTTAGCAGAAAAGCAAATAGCAAGCGTCCTGTTGCTCGTATGTGCTCATGAATGCGGCGCGAGATGTGGACTGTATGTGGAAGTTGGGAGGTGGGGTTGAAATCTCGCCATCCATCTGTTTCTGAGCAGTGCCTGAAACACTGAAATAGAAATGGGAAGCTGCAGAGTGCCAGGAGTGGAACCTGGGAGGAAAAAATGCAGGAGCAGGACAACAAAGAGGAGGATATTGAATTAGCAGGCTCGGAATGATTCAAAGGACAGTTGGATGACCAAGGACAGGCCCAACAGAGATGTATTCACTGTCCATGAAAAATGCAACCTTTTCTCCTATAAGAATTAGCAAAATCTGCCCAAATAGAAGGAAAACATAAAGCTGAAGGTCTTAGAAGTACTTCTTAAAATTACCATCTTTAGATGTTTATTTCAGTGCTCACTACATAAATCAGAAATAATTTTATCATTCACTTTGAGCTTTAAAGCCTGGTATGCATGATATACATACCTACCTACATACACATCCCTACACTTCCAGGGAAAAAAATGGAAAATTCCTCCAAAGTACTACTTGACAAACCATAAAACTTGTTACTGAGGCCAGAGCATTCCCTCAGTTCTCCTCCTCCTCACCAGGCAGGGCATGGGAAGCAGAGCAACAGGCTCTCCCAAACAGACCTGCCACGACAACCACTGATAAGGAAAGCCCACCCTTGGGATAATGAGCCTTTCCAATTTCACAGCAGATTCCTCAATCTCCCATAAACACATGCATTACAAACCATACAAACATCACAGCCAGAAATAACCCATTTGTAAGACTTTGTGAGTTGTAAAAGGGCAGCACAGGTGAGTTATAGGGATGCTCAGCACCAAAAAAAACTCTTAAAAACCTTCAGCATTTACAAAGTTTCTTAAAACTGCTTTAACCCTTATTTGAATCAATTCTTGCCCCCTCAAAGGCTAGGTGCAGATTCAACTGAAATAAAATCACCCACAAGACAGTTTTAATTCTGATGGCTCTTCACTCACTGATGCCCCAAGCCTCCACACAGAAGGGATATGCTTGGAAGGCAGTGGTGGGGGCAAGGAGCTCTGCACCCATCTCCCAGACCTGAAAAAGGCAGGTTAAATAACCTCCCAGTGCCCTACAAAGCAGCTGAATAAAAACCACAATCCAAGTCTCCCAAGTTCAAAGGTTAATTTATAAGATTATATTTCCTCCCAGAGGATGCTCACGTGTCTTCTATACCGACACAGGCCAAATAATAACTCATTTGGAGAGCAGCTTATTTTGAAGAGGTTTCACATTTAGTGATGAGCACAAGGAGGAGAGAGGGAGGATGTCTCACGTTCAGACTCTGTCTCAGGATATATCATATATTTTTGCCAGACAAGTTCTCTTTGTGGTATAAGATCACGGGTGTGTTAACTGTAAAAACTCCTTTTAAAGCGACCTAAGCTGAAGATAATAAGGTTGTGTCATCTGTACAAATACTCTGTACTGGAATGAGCATGCTGCTGCACCAGAGGACGAGCTGGCTGAACACAAAACAGGCAGAGCAACAGAAACCGAGAAGATCCTCGAGCCTGGCTTGTTAGGAGTGACCTAAAATGGCCCATTTTGACTCACTCCTCTCTGCCTCCTCCATCAGAAGATTCAAAGGGAAACTGCAATTCAACCTTCGTGGCTGTAGCACGACTTCAACAAAACTATTTTTTGTCATGAAAGAAAAAACAAGTTGCGGGTGCCTGAATGCTGATAGATCACTTTTGCTTTAAGAGAACATCATGTCAATCAAAACTAAATTCCTTATGCTCATCACAGGAGCTTGCAACCAAGCAATACAAAAATCTCATTCGAGTTCAACCAGTAATGTGTTCAAAGGCTTCCCAATCTGCTCTGTCTCTGGCATCAGCAGCAGACAGAGAACAGGCAGAAGAGATTGCAAAAATAAATAAAATAAATAAATAAATATAATAATAATAATAATTAAAAAAAAAACTCTTGCTGTGCAAAGTAGAAAGGCCTCTACACCAAAATAAAAATAAGCATTAAAACGTGTCTGTTGGACTGAAAGGATATACAGCAGGCTGAAATGTGCTATATCTTCCTCACTGGTGAGGAAAGACCTCTATAACTCACCACGAGCTTTGATCACTCATGAGCTATCAGCTATTTCTTTGCTGCTTGAGTAAATATAAGTCATTCACAGCTGAAACATAATTTCTCTCTCTTTCCCCTGCCACTATATGTTGTGTGCGAATATGTCTTGTATATAGGCACACTAACACAGCGTGCTGTTCAAATACACATCAGAGTTCACCAGATGGTGGGGATTGCCAGACACTCGTCGTTGCCATGAGCTCGGAGCCATGGTGTAACTCATGAATGATGTGTCTAAGCTGTAAGTGGGTTTTGCATAGCTACATTCCCCTCACCGACACAAAACTCGACATAAAACTCTGTTTTCTCATTATGTCCAACCTGCAACAGTTTAGAATTGTGAGAAGGCATAAGGGAGTGTTTGGTATCACGTTGTGTTTTTTTTTTTCCCTCCTCCCAGAGACACGGCTCTGAAGGAGCTATTTTCATCTGGGGGTTATGATTCACACCCGTACATGCAAAATTATACAGTTTAATAAAGCTGTGGCCACAGTCAGTGCCCATGTTTGGGCACAATCTAAAAAACCCAACCTCAGAAAAACAAAGGTGTTTTACCAAAAATAAGCAAGGTTTTAAGAGGCAATCATCTTAATTATGCATAGGAAAAATAAATGAGATTGGAGTTTAGGTTTTGTGTACGGGCCTCAGCACGTACTCGAGCATTAAGATATTTGGGCAATAAATTATGTGAGCATAGTCTGGTAAGGATGTGAATGTTGGGTGAATTGGCAATTTCCTAGTCCTTAATTAATGATGGTGTTGAGAAGGAATGTGGCCTTCCTTCTAAATGAACAATGCTTTTTAATCAGCAAGTGAATCTGCCTGTTTGAAGCAGAAGCTCTAGGCTTGCAAAGAAAGGAAGAGGCTCCAGAAGGAAAAAAGCCTGGAAGCCTGGCAATGCACACAGGGTCCTACCAGACCCTCTTTACTGCCTCCAGCAGAAGCTGTGTCTTATCCAAGGTCTCTAACAGCCGGTGGTGAAGTAAAAACCAAAAAAAGGAGGAGAACTAAGAGCAATGCAGAGTTTCCATCATATTTGGAGGGGAGGGAGATGGACAACTTATCTCTGCTGAGCAGAGCCAAGGAAAAACTCTGACCCAACACGAGGCAGGTGCCAGGACATATCTAACACCAGGGTGAAGGGCCTGTGTCCTTCAGAGATTTCTACCTACAACAGAACCATGGCACGCAGAGAGGTTGTGCATCTCCATCCAACATGAGGACACAGCATTAAACTATCTGGTAACCCAGTAAAACATTGTGGAAAACAGTCCTTTTACTATTGCTTTCTTAATTTATTAAAACAAAACACATTCTGCCCATCTAGTTACTGAATATAATTCACCTTCCTTATTTTTAGCCCCTTACAGACTGAAGTCTGTTGAACAAAATCGGTTTCTGTGCCATCAATGCTCAGGAGAGACAATTAATTTTAAAGATCAGGGACATATTCTTACCTATGTATTAAATTTTAGAATGGCCTAATGGTTTAAAACATTAAGGAAAAAAAAAAAGTAAGAAAAAAGATTATTACAAGCAGCATTTGTTATTCTAAGGTTTCAGTAAGGATTAGATGCCTCCAAGGGTTGGGGCTTCAGCTCCATTAAGCACACAGGTTCACTATCCAAAATTTCTTTGAACTAATAAAATCCCTGGAGGTTATCAGATTGGGCTGAACACGGACTATGATTTTCAACTCCTCCCCTTTTATCTGTAAATACCATGAGAGGAGCTCTCTAGCACCCCAAGTCAAATAGTTTCCTGTCTTGGCTGGGACCCACCTCGGCAAACACTGGAGGCCATGGAAAGCAGTTGGATGCAGGCTCTGGGCAGGAGAAGGCTGTGTCAGTCACTGCCGGCTCACCCCGGCCCCGTTTCAAGGAGCGTGTTTCGGCACGACCTGGCTGGGTTAAGTACAAACCCTGCACATTTCTCACTCCTAGACAACTTTCTGAGGCCACAGGGAACACTGTCTCCCTTCCTGCAAGGCAGTATCTTCCCCTGTTGGCCCCATGGAGCAGATAGGCCTCTAGCGCTGCATCCCCTTAAATTTCAGGTGCTGGGTCAACCCTCATGGAGGCAAACACTCCCACCCATCCTCCTCAAACCATCCTCTCCTCCCCAGGAGTATCAGTGAGCACTGAAGAGCCTGAGCCCTCTGGATATTCAATTCCCCTTATCCAACAACAGACATCTCACCCCCAGCCACAGCCTATTCAGATGGAGGAAGAAAACCGGGAATCAAAAAGTCCTCTGTGTGGCACAAACGTTCCTGCTGGGAGCTGAGCACACACTGAATAGCCTGTTCATGGTGTCTGTGCTAAAAGTAAGGACCTGGCTTTATTTCTTTGTTGATGTTGATATAACTTAAGGAGCTGAAATAGCTGAAACTGAGAAATCTTGGGAATAGATGGCCTGCACAGGGGGCAGAGGCATCCCACACACCCCGCGCCATCCTTACTGTTATTTCCCACTCAAGGAGCAGAGCAGCACTTTATTCTTTCAAATGGACAGAATATATGGTGGTGGGGAAGCACAAGTGTACAAAGCAATAATGAAAAAACTATGTTATGCTCCTGACTGGAGAGACTGCCAGTCTGAAAGGTACACACATGTGACAGTAAAATAAAAATACATGTAAGCTCTGTTTGGATAGGAAGCCTGGGTTTAATTCATGCTAGTTACTACTAGTAGCCTCAACCCTTCCCAAAAAATCAGACTCAATTCAATTAAAATGTCTTTTTTCTTTTTTTCTTTTTTAGAGGTGAATATTCCTGTTTTTTAAGCTACTTTTTAAACAATTCTTCCCTGCCTACTGAATGCTCCAAGGCCCTGTATCTCATGACTTCAGAGCCCACTGAGAACAGACAGCTCTTTCTTGCTAAGAAATTACTTACAATTTTTACACAATATCAAACCACAGCTATCCTATCACCTTTAAAAGAGATGATGTTTTCTTCCTTCTGGAGCACCTTAGCCTTTTTTGTTCAGCTAGACCAGCTATGAGCAGGATCTTCCACAGTGACATTTTCAGAACTACTCAAGATGCTTTGATTGCCCAAATTCAAACAGCTCTTAAAAAAAAACAAAAGAAAAAAAAAGAAAAAAATAAATTCCTTTGGCAATTTTGCAAATCTCATCCTAAACCTTAACATATTTCTGCAACATGAGGCCCTCGTTAGCCTCCGAAACCGATGGTTTCCGAAAGCTGTGGATGCGTGGGAGTCCTCGATGCCCCGTGTCAAGTCAGCCATCACCTGCAGCAAGAACCATTTCACAGGACTGCCAGGAGGGATCCTGCACCAAGAACAGCCCCACTCGCCTGCAGGTTCAGCTCCACAAGGTAACTGAGGGGAGCCCAAACCCAAAAGGAGGCACCGATCACACCCCCGAGGCACAAAAGCTGGGGAGAGGCTGAGGAAAGCTGGCACAGAGCTGGGGAAAGAGGCAGGCTGGCTCTGGCTCAGCTCCCTGGCACAATGGACCTTTGGGGAGCTGGATTCCCAGCCAGGAGCCCTCACAGCTTCCTGACCTGATGAAATGGTGCTCGTGGAGCAGCGGCCCCGCGCTTCTCCAGCACACTCCACAATGCAGCACATGTCCTGGCCATAAAGTTACCCCGGCACTTGTGCTTCCTTCCCTGAATGCAGACTACAACCATGGCCTCTGGATGCAAATTACTGGCTTTTATAGGTTCCTAAAAACATTTCACTGTGTCTGCTGAACAATGTGGGAGCTGTAGAAAGGGCCTGGTGATGGCAATGGTGTAATTAAAAGTTGTGAGTTGAAAAAAAAAAACAAAAAACCATCAGATTCCTTCTTCCAGACAGAAAAACTGGTAAAAATGTACTTGTTGGAAATAGTTTAAAAGAAAGCGTCAAAGTAAATAAATAAAAGGAAAACATATTCACCCTTCCCTGTAATCCCTAAAGTTTCCAATAGCTTCCCTGCTCAGTGCCTGTGAAGGAAACCACATATGCTAGAGCACGTCCCTAAGCCCTGTGCTCTATCTCAGAAAGAAACGAGATAGAGAAACTCTCCCTATCTAATCACCAGCCCCGTCTGGGACTAACAGAAGTTACTATCTCTGCCTGCCTGTCAGGAGCTGCACAAAACCCATTGCTGCTGGGGCTGATATGGGAGCAAGAGGTGTGAGGGCTGTAGAACCATCCAGCAGCTTCGGGATGGGCACCCAACCCACACCAATATCCCTGGGGAACAGCCTGATGCCAGCAAGCCAAAGCTCTCCTCCTGCGCTGGGATGGCAGGAGGACTTCACATAAACCCTGCCCTTGGGGGTCCTTGGAACAGCATAGTGTTTGTTATTTACTGATGAGGAATTCACCTCCCAAAATGGGGACAGTCTGTTACTTCATCTGCTGCAGGGCTCAAGTCTTGAGCTGCTATGAGGGTAGTGAGGGTCTGATACAAGTTGCCCACAGAAGCTGTGGATGGCCATCTCTGGAAGTCTCCAAAACCAAGCTGGACAGGCCTTTGAGCAGTCTGATCTAGTGGAAGGTGACCCAGCAGGGAGGTTAAAATTAGATGATCTTTAAGGTCCCTTCCAGCTCAAACTATTCAGTGAGTCCATGATTAAAGCAGAAAAAGAATGAGGGGATCCACCTCATCCAAATTCTAAACTATCCCAAACCTTCTGCACACTGAATTCTCCATCAACATCTACTTGATGTACTAAAAGGTACAGAGGAGGATGACTTCTGCTATTTCCTCCCTCTCCAAAAAAAATAACTTTACAGCCACATCAGCTGTGAGAGCTGCTAACATCCAAGTGGGTGGCCTGCATTAGCCATCACTGGCAGCATGGGGACCCACCCAGCTCATTCCCAGTTTAAATGTGTAGAGCCAGCACTGGATTTTGAACACATCTGGGCAGGAGTCAGTCCCAAGCAGCCTCTGTGCCTAATACAGGAACTTCCTCCGACGGCACATTACTGCACTCTCCAAGTACAGGCATGCTGCACGCTGTTTCTCCAAGCATTAGCTGTGGCCTCGAACAATCAAGAAGCTTTTTCTTTTTTAACCCCCCCCCCTCCTTTTTTTTTGGTTTTTTTTTTTTTTGGAGAAATGATCAAACCGGGGGTGGGGACAGAACATCCTGCGTGAAACCGCATCCTGAACAAGCATCACCACGATTCACTGTAAATAAATACTCTCTCCTTGCAGCACTTCCGTCAACTGTCACTGCCTTGGCTCCAATCACCTTTCAAGTCCAAACAGGAAAGCAGAGAAAAGCGAGTGAGATGGCAGATATGAGGTTTAATTTGCTTTTCACTGCAGTTTTCATTGGTGGTGCGCTTCCAATTCGTCGGCATTGCCAGCTGCCTGGAATCACTCCTGGACCCAGTTTTTTCCTGTTAACCTTCATAATTGTATTATTATGGGCAAGCCCACAAACCGTGCTACAAAAAGCTGTAAAAAGTGCAGCTTCCACCCTTTATTAGATAAGCAGCCAGATCCAAACCCAGCTGCTGCAGACAGAGAGGCAACGCAGATTTACTGAACATGTTTCTTCACCTATGTTTTACATAATGCAAGATGTGCCTACTAAAAAAAAAATAAAAAATAAAGCTGACAGAGGGGAGCAAAGGGATTACAGGAGGAAATAAGTTTGACCTCAATTTTCCTGAAAACTTACCAAAAAAAAAAATAAAATATATATATATATATAAATTTGGGAAGATCACAGACGTGAGGGGATAGCAGTGCTGGGCAGGAGAGCCAAGGCAGGAGCTACCTCAGTGCACGTGAGCTGGGTGAGGGGTGGGACAGCTGCACACCCCACAGGGCTTTGTAGGAGTTCACGATGAGGAGGAGGAAGAAGAAGAGCTGCCTCTCGTGCGCACCCCCTCGTGGGCACAGCAACGGGCACCAAGGCTGGAGGGATGGGGACACTGCACAGATGTGCTTGTCCAGGGGATGAAAACTGGAGGAAAACCCTCCTGAACCTCCATCAGACCAAAGCAGAGCACAGCCCCCTGGCCTTCAGGAGAGCAGCAAAGCCCTTCTGGCAGCCGCATCCCTCCTGGGTGTGCCGGGATGGACGGGATCCCCTCCCCGCTGCACACGCACACAACGAGCAATTTAATTAATAGAAGTAAAACTGAAGTATTACATGTAGCAGCAAAGCATTATTAAAAGCCATAATGTCTCAAAGGTTCCTATGAAGTCATGTTCTTACAATTCACTCTGAAGAATTTAAAGACAAAATTACATGCTTGGTAATACTCCGGGGAGCATGCTTTTCTATGTGGCCCATTGTTTGTGTATGATGCATGGCTTTGAGAAAGTGGCATTGTTAAAGGGATCATAAATCACAAAGGGGAAGTTTGATTTTTTTATTTTTTTTTTATTTTTTTTTTTTTTTAAAGAAATCTTATTCCAGACAGGGCTTTCCTCTGCTGTGGAGTTTTCAGCTTATTTCAGCAAATGAACTGACATCAGACCAACAGAGGCTGTGGGGGTCTCAAGCTGCTCAAATGAACATCATCTTCTTCCCTACAGCCTCTCCAGAGAAATAAGCATTCCACAGTCAGTATCACAGAATTAGTATACCTGATTCCAAGGGAACGTTTATTTTTCTAAAGATAACTCTCCAAGATAAAATCTTGAATATTAAAGAGCAGCACTAAAACTTCTGCACTGCCTTTTGCAAAGATTTCTTGGTGCGGTTTGCCACCTTAACTCTTCTTCAAATGATCTCTGGCTTTAGTGTGGTTATTTATTTTTAGGTGTATTAGCTCTGAATTTGGGGACCAGTGGGCTTGGTGTACTTCAAAAGCAAATACCAAAATTACTTACTACCCACAGGCACCCACCCCATCCTTCTCTGTGCACATGAATTAGCCAGTAGCCTCCTCCCAGAGCAACCACAATGAAGTTACTGCTCTGATCAGGCTGATGTACTGCACCTCTCACTGGGGCTGAAAACACAGAACAGTCTCCACGACACTGCCCAGCCTCAGCTCAAACTCCACCAACCAACCAAAAAAACCAACCCAGATGAAAAGCAACAAAAACTCAAGGGTCTCACCATAAGGTGTCCCAATATTCAGCAGTAACTCCCTGCTAAGAACAAACCACACAAAGCCATTTGCAAGGGAAGAACCAAGAATGAATCAACAGGGATCAGCCAAGCCAGAAAGGCAGGAGTGGCTCCAGGCTCCAGAAGCCCGACCAGGCACCACTGGAGGGTGGATTTCAGCCATGCACAAGCATTTACCAAAGCACCTGCTTCTTTAAGTGGGTACCCCACAGCATAAAGCAACCAGGCATCTTCCTCCCCAGGGGCCAGATCCCCAGACACAGATCACATATGGATTCACCCCCTGATTAGGTGAAATTGCTCTCTCACACCATCTCTTATGGCCTGCTCCACGTGTCTGTAATTTGTGTTCTGTGTATGTATTTCACGTGTCTATTCACACACAGAGGAACACCTCAAGCAGCATCCCTTCCTACTGTGAAGAAATATTAAACTTTTCAAAGCAAATCTTAAATACTGGCTGTTACCTTTATGGATGCACCAGCACTTCCAGCAGTGCAAGATTTCCAGCTACAAATCATCTCTATAAATCACATTTCCCTGGGACTCAGTCCTTTATCCCTGCATCCTTCTGTCCATATAGCTCCTCTTCTACACACCACAAGACCTCTTATCCCATTTTTAACTATTTTCCTGGATGTTTTCCTGTTGCAGCACACAAGAAACACAAAGTATTTGTGTTTGTTTCAAACTTAGTCACCAGACAGTACCAGGTTAATCTAAGTGGCCTTGACTCCTGTCTGGCATAAATCAGCACAGCAAGTACAGAAGAATTAAGGAACTGTGTCAGTTTATGCCAGCTAAAAATCTGACCCCATTCATCTGATTTGCCTTGAGATAGTCAGTACAGTCAGAATGTAAGAATAAATTAGCATGGATTAAACCTAGAAAACCTGCTGAGGAAACCTGACTGCGTTCAAATACTCAGAACTGGAGTTAACTTCACACCTAATTGTGCAGCTAAGTCAGGTGACCTAAATACCATTAACTAATAGGATCAGTCCACTACTAGTCAACCCTGAACATAAGGGAAAAAACCTAACCTTTCTGTTTAAGGACCAACTGCACACAAATTTACAATGGTTGACTCAAGAAACACATGGCACCTTCCTCTGCCAAAACATCTGCCTCCTTCAGGAGAGCTGACTTCATCCAGCACAGGTCTCTGTCTGCATTATTCTTACAGTATGGAGTATTCAGCTGCCAACACTACATGAAGGAACTATTTATGCTTCATAAAAGGCTTGGACATAGTCTGGAACACAGGCAGAAATGAGAGCGTTAAATCAAGCTAATTATTTTGAGACCTTCCAACTAGAAACATTATTACAATAAAATCCACGTGTTTCTCTCAACTTGTGCACCTTGCTGAGGATTTCTACTCTGTGTGTTCAAAAAGGCCATCATATGGAAACAATTACAGCACACAAGCTTAAACTGACTTCTACCAATGCAAGGACCCTTGACCCATCTTTATGGGCATTTTAAATAATTTATGTGCAACTTGAATGCAATCTGCTCTACTTGACATCTCTGACCCAGAGCACATTGAGGTTTATGTTGGGTTTCTTTAACACTGAGACCCTGTCAGGGGAAGATGTGATCTATGCTCTTACAACAGGAGCTCTTCTCCACCAGCCACCAAAGCAGGGCTCTACCAATCCTCATTGCTGCCCCTCTACCAAAATAGTATGCTTATTTCACTCTTCCTTAGGGTTTCCTGTAGGCTCCCTCTTTTCCTACCCCTCCTGCAGGATGCCCAGAAAAGAACCAGGAAGAGCTGGTGGAAAGGGGACAGCTTCACCATAGTCTGAACCAGAGCACAGCCACAGCTCCCACGGAATAAAGAGTTCATTGCAAGGGACACATCCCTGCTCCTCCTGGAAAGGAACACAGGTCTTGAGGAAAGGATGAAAGAAGACTTAATACTTGCTCTTTACCTAGGAGAACTGATTAGCCAAAAATACTTCCTGGGAGCTCATGCAGATCAGTGCTTGTGCCATGTCCTCTGCGAGGAACATGGGGAAAGCCAAGTCCCTGGGAGAGCAGTAAATCCCCCCGGGAGCAAGGGAGGGCAGGGAGCAGTGGGGATGCTGCCTGCAGGGAGGGGAGGACACAATGCACAGGGGAAGGGGGCTGAGCCCCTCTGCTTCCACAGCTGATGGGCTGAGGCCACCCCAGAAGGGGGCTCGGTCCCACCCGTCCTGCCACCAGCCCCCAAACTCGGGTGGATCCTCTCGGAAAGGAGCTGAGGGATGCTAGGGGTGATCACAGGAATCCTTCAGCATTCGAGGCCAAGTGAATGAGGAGGCATTTTGAAACCTGGAATGGTTTGGTTGGAAGGGACCTTGAAGACCATCATGTCCAACCCCCCTTGTGTCAGGCAGTTCACCTCCCACTTTGGACTCCCTGCCTTTATCTTCAGAGGGTTCTCGTTGGAAACCACAAACTAATCCACCCCAAGCACGAGCCTGATTTAAATCAAAGTGATTTGAATCACTGATTCTAATCATGGTTTATATCAAAAAGCAGGAAACATGGTTTAAATCATTGATTTCAATCTTGTTCTGCATTTTTATATTTATTTTCCTAAAGAAGCGTCAATCCTAACTGGTTAGCAACTTAATAAAATATTGCCTTTTCATTACATTAATTTTTCTGTCTGTTAAAGATGATAACAGGTTATTTTCACATTCATTTGCATCCCTAGGTTTTAGGCTATGACTACGTTAAAAATTATGCGTTTTCATTAGTTGGCAATTTTAGGATTCATATTGATCTTCATTTGGTTGAAAAATAAAACTGAAAAAAAATGAAAATAACATTTTTATTTATTGAATGAAGATTGTTTAAATATGCTGGATACATAATGAGTTTATTCATTTATGCATGTAAAACACTTATCGAACATGATCTGTTGTAAGAAAATGGAATATATAACGATCACAGCAGTATTAGATCTCAATCTTCCACACCTTCATTTTATTCCTGGATTGGAAAAGGAGAGCAAGATCTCCTTTTCTCAGTTTTTACTGAATCATCAAAGGAATTACTGAAAGTAATCATTCAGCCCTCTCTCAATGAACACTGACACCAAACTTCATCTACAGAAGGTCATCTAAGCTAATCAATATTCACATACTCTAACATAACTGAAAGAGCCAACTTCAGCTAGGTCTTTGGGCTTTTTTTTTTTCTTCTATGCAATCAAGAAATTTTATTTTAATTTTGTATTTAATCATTCATGCACAATAAATTTGTTACAAATTTCAGTATTATCATCTAAAAATAGTATTTTAAAATACTTTAAAAATGAAACTTCATAAAATTTAAATAAAAGTAATATTTAAAAACTGTCTAAAGCTGAATCATTTTGTATGCCTATTTAACCTGCACTTCTAAACTACTTAAAAATGGCTAAATATTAAGCGGGTCATAACTAGTACAGTCAATAAAATGAAAAAAAAACCCTACCAAAACAGAAAATAAAAAAAAAAAGCTCCCTTTTCTTTAATTTGAGATACACAAATTCAGGAGGTAAAAAAAAAATTAAAGAAAAAGAAAAAAAAAAAAAAAAGCTGGTTTATTATCTTGGGTTCAAAGTTCTTAGTTCTCTGCTACCTGGTGACTCTGTAAATATTTTGGCTCTGTTGCATGAGGTGATGTAACACCCCCAGCCCCATCCTCACAGCCAGGATACTCACACAGCCCCCCTGAAACCCAATCCTTGCATTACAGTCTGCTGCAAAACCCTATTTAAGGAAAAAAAAAAGGGAAAAAAAAGGGCAGCTAGAGGGGGAAGTGAGGGGGAGGAAGAAAAGAAAAGTCGCTCTATTGAGTACAGCATCTCTACCACACATAATTCAAGGACTATAGCTGGTATGAGTTGGGGGCTAGGGGGGAAAAGAGCTTTTTTTATCCTTTTCCTTCAAAGAAACACATCACAAACAAACTGCTATTCAATTAGGTAAATCCTCATCACATTTACTTTCAGCAAACCTAAATATTAATACAAAATAATCCAAAATTCCATGAAGGAATGATATATATAACATGTGGTAAATAAAAGTTTAACAAATCCCTGGAGAGTTACCACCAGCACTGAATGTGGCATTTCTTTCCTAAAGAATTTACAAATCCAAGCTCACAATAGAAGATTTCAAAAATAATAATTATAATCTGCACAGTAACAACTATTTAGGAGTTTGTTTTGGACTTAAAATAAATTACATATAAATAAAATTTTAAAATAAAAACAATTACATATAAATACTATCTAAACATACATGCCATCTCAATAAGGGGGGCTGAAATGGAAGAACACACAGCTCACAGGAAACTAGCTACGAAAATATAAATGTATGCTGTTCTTTAAATTCACCTTTAAATACAATTTCGTAAGTTTAGATTTTATGGCAATTTGAGATCCCATTTTGACAGTCTTGTATGCACCACACACCACCTCCCTATAAAAAAACACATATAGAAAGGTATTCGTGTTCTTGGTTAAGGCAAGATTAACACAACAAGCCCTTTTCCAAAAAAAATGCAATTTAAAACAGAAAAAAAACATCTTGTAATAAGAAGGCCGTTTTACTGTTTATGTTATAATTCTAAGTGACTGGATGTAGCATAAAGCTATGATTATTTTCCTGTGGTCATAATATATGTGATTTAGGGTTTGTTTAGGGAAAATGTTAACTGAGACACAGGGCTGTAAACAGACCCAGAATTTGGGCACAGAAATGCACCCCCTTGTGCTACCCCACATCCAACCCGTGTGCAACTTTATTTACTGTTCAGAGTTCACTGCAAAGGAGTGAAGCTGTCTCTAATGCCATACAAATTTGGCTATCAGCTGTCCTATGCAAATTTGACTCTAATTACATATGCATTACTGAGCTATGAAATAAGTCAGTGTGTTGTGGTATGTGAATACACATCCCGCTCTTGTTTTTGAGCATAATAGTTTTCAGTGTCTGCAGAGTGTTCATATCCTGTGGACTTGTCTTTTTTTTTTTTTTTTCCCTTTTCCTTTCTATCCTGTGGACTTCTCCTCCCCCACTTTTTTTTTTTTTTAAATGAGACACCTTCTTTTCTAATAAAAAATTAAATTAAGACAGAATTCATTTTTTAAACCTGTTCTTAAAACAATATGAATTCCAGCCAGAAAGAGATGAAGCAAAAACCAAGGGCTGTTATTTTAGTTTGTGTAATGAATTAGCTTTAAAAAAGGCTGAACAATAAACAAACAACTACCCAAAAAACATTTTTGCGAGCTAATTATGTACTAAGCAAGAAGTAATTTTATCCTTATACCCACATTTTATGTTTTGGGCACTTCTATTTCATGTCCCTTGACACCTTCTCCAATAATCCATCTACTTTATATTGGAAAGCCTCACATGAATAAAACTTTATGGCACTACAGGCATTTAGCCTTCCACTGACATTCCTGGCCTGTTCAATTCTGCAATTCAATCAAAATCAAATCTCAAAATCCTCTTGTCAGCCAGCGCTGCTTTCATATGCCCGAGCCCTGTGTAAGGATAACTGCATCCAATCTTTCCCCCAAGCAGTGCTTATATTGTTTTATTACAGTTCAATGAGTGGAGTTCAAAATTACATGCAGCTGCCTACTACTGTGGTCTGTCTGTGCTACGCATGGACACAAGTATTGCCCACCAGGCTTGAAATCATTCACTTACTGCTCTGGCAAGAGAGACTGCGAGCACTTCACTGTGTGGAGGAACATCCTGCCTGCTAGATCTAAAGAGGGTGATGTTAGCAGATCAGTCCCTTTATAAAGGGATTGTGAAAGCCCTGTGAAATGCAACTCAAACGTGCTCGATGTTAAGCATGTGGCTACTGCACATAAAAGCAAAGATAAACCTCAACATGCACTACTCATTCGTGGAAAGCTTGTGAGGGAAGATAAAGGACTGGGGAATAAAAGGCATCTCACTGAGTTTTGTATGTGTTTTAAATGACAAAGCTTCATTTAGACAATTTTTATCTTTGCCTTTCCACCCTCCCCAATCTTCACACAGAAGCAAAAGGACGAAACAAAGCTAATTAAATACTATTTAATCAGATGAACAATGCAGCCACTTCAGATCCAACAGCTTAAAAACTCCTGCAGCACCAGCTCCTGTACAGCCTGGCTGGAGGGAGAGAGAGCATCAAAATTGGGCAGGATTTCCACCTCACACTCACTGAAGGCTGGAGGTAAAGAGTGTCAAGAGACTGCCTCCTGTGCTATGGCCAGGGCTGGGAAAACAATTACATATAAATACTATCTAAACATGCATGCCATCTCAATCAGGGGGGTCTGAAATGGAAGAACACACAGCTCACAGGAAACTAGCTATGAAAATATAAATGTATACTGTTCTTTAAATTCACCTTTAAATACAATTTCATATTGTACCATGAGCTGCTGGAGAGGGTTTCATCCACAGGCTGCTCAGCCAGGTGCCAGCACAATCCCCAGGTCCAGCAGCAGCATCCTCTGGGCAGGCACAGAATTCCACCCATACTCCTTCAGGTTAACTTTTGGCCCATCACATTAGTGTGTAGTGATCATTTTCACTCAGCTTTCCATCAGCATTCCACAGTATCCCAACAGTGACCAAAATGAAAAAAAAAAATAAAAAAAAAGGAAGAATAAAAGCCTTTTATCCAAGGCTATTCATCAAATATTGTACCGTGACTAAATTCTGTAAGAGTAAGTGAGAAAACAGAGGCAACACATCATTAGACATCCTGCCGAGAAAAAGCTCTCTCCGAGATGAACCCCATTACCTTCCAGCACACAGGTCTGAGAACCAAGCTAACCACACAACAAACCACCGACCTATGACAGCAGCACTGAACTGCTCGTCCACAAATCAAGGCTTCATTTCTTTTTTTAAAAAAATAGAGAGAGGAAGAAGAAAAGCCCGCTCAGCTGCTGTGCAACTGCTCACGTGTTGGTTATGTAGAACCAAACCCAGACGTGAGGCTGGCCAGCTTTTGGGCTTCTCACTGCCCTCATTCAAGAGCAGGGTGGATGACTGTGTGTGCATCATACGTGTGCCTGTTAATCTGTTTCTACATCTATCTGTACAAAGCCTGGACAGGGAAATCTGGAAATGTGACAGCAGTGACCGATCCTGGAGCCACCGACTGTGACACTCCAGGACAGAGGCACAGCCCCCAGCTCAGGCTCAGAGATACAGCCCACACAATGCAGCTGCAACATCCCACCCCTGACAAGGGTTTGTGGCCAGGCAGTCACATCCCCTTCATGTCTAGTTATGGTAGAATGACAGAATTGGGAACACTTGTACCAAATCTCAGAGTGCCAGGATCACAGCCATTTCAGTCATCTCCTTCCCATCTGAAACCACCAACGGCATCTTCCTGTGCAAGACTAGAGCTTCTCCACTGGAGATGGACTGGGTTATGGAGCACCAAAGCCCTGGAGGAGTTCCTGCACAGCTCCCCACAGCAGCCCTGTCCTCACACGCCTCACATACTCAGGGCCAACACGGAAAACCCTCAGAGGAAATACAGCTTCCCTTTGTTACAGCTAATGAGAGCAATGAGGGTGAGGGAAGGAGTAACAAACCCTCCATCAGCCTGCAGACCTCTGCAGCTCCACACATGGTTGAAACTTTCGGTTTTGGGGTGTTCTGTAGCCTGAGTCACAACTCCCCTGGGTGCTGCACACGTACCATGACAGCACACACATGCACATCCCACCGCCCCCAGGACAGGGGGGTACCTGGGCCCCCCCAGGGACCAAACTTGGCCAGCAAAGCGTTGCCAAAACATCAGCAGCAGAGCCCTGCTCAGAAACAGCGGATATGGCCCCTGTCAATACGCGATGACATATCAACATTACAGAATCCAAAACTGGAGGCAAACCACTTGGGCGTGCGCTGGGGCTAAGGAGGGGAAAAACCGTCTCGCTCCACATGCACACTTGTAGGAAGTGACAAAGCATCACGTCTGCCTGCCACCCGAAACATATTTAGCAGCCTATAGATAGCAACCCAACGAGACGGATCCGGCGCAGGCGCCCCGGGTGACTCTGCACCTGTGGCTCTGCCGCGAATCCAAAGGGACGGGAGGAAAACCAGGAGCTGCAGCTCCCAACCTCCTCCTTTATCACCACCATCACTGTATTTACTGTAACACATGTGACTTAGTGAAGCCCCAGATTAATTAAATGAACTCCTCCATTAATCAATCAATCAATCCAGCACAGAGCAGTTGAAATATTGAATTACTTAAGAGCAGCATCTTTATATAGGACTTTTAAAGGTCTGCTCTGGAGGACCTTTTCCCCTGTAATTAAATTCAGCCTCACATGCAGAGGAGCATAAGAAACCCAGAGGAGGCCCTGGGGCTGCGAGAGCAGGAGCGTGGGCACGTTCCTGAGTGGGAGGGAAACACCAGCTCCTGCCTTGGGAAATGGCCCCATCCCAGGGGGTCAGGGAGCTTCTCCCAAAACAAACATTCCTCTGGATCTCCCCTGGAAACAACCTCCCCAGACACTGACAGCGAGGGCTCTTACTTGTTCAGTCAGGATCACCAATCAATTCAGTAAGAAAACCAAGATCAGGATTGCCCAATCCGAAGGAACAGCTCACTTCCAGCTGGCAGAGCTGGAACAGGGGTAAGGAGGAGAGCAGAGCCATGTGCTGGTACTCTGGGAATACCTGAATGCATACATAATAGTTGCAAAACCTGTAAAGTCAGTAAAGGTTATCTAATTTTATATATGGTGAAATTTAGGCAGAGAGAGTTGAAACACGTTGTTCTGAGATGTGCAGAGCACCGGTGAGAATGTCAGTAATAAGAACACCAATCTCCCATCATCCTGAAAGCCAGGCACACAAACTGCTAATACGATCAATTTTGTCATCTGTGGGTCCACTTGAACCACTCTATTTGGACATCAAAATAGGAGGAATGAATTCTACACTTCCTTCCATCTTCATTTCAGTCTGGATGAGACTGGTGTAGCTAAGGCTGTAAGTGGGGGAAAGGACAACAGGGGGAAAAAAAGAATCCTAGCCCATGCATATAATCATTCCAATTACTGAAAAATCCCCATCATTGGAAACTTCTCTCATAGCATGCAAATTGCTGTTTCCCTTAGGCAACAAAAAATTAAGTTTCACAAGGCTCCCCCTCAAAAAACAGACCTATAACATCTAGGCAAAAATAACTAATCCTGGTATGTCTTCCCCACCCCCAGCAAATATAAATATTTTAGCTATTTCAGCTGCAAGAGTCTGATTTAAGTGGTTATAACTTCTTTTGTGCTTGCTCTTCTGCCTCCAGCCCTTACCACCACCACCAGTTATCCTGCCCTGAGCAGGGATCTCAGTGCAGCACATGGACTGCCCTGACTGCTTCTCCCAAACACAAAAAGAGCAGAGTAACAGCCCTGAGATCTTGGGATAAAATGCAGGACCCAGAATCAAATAAAAACGCAGCAATATGAACACATACTTCACTGCTCAACAGTCACTATTTTTTTTTGGCAAAGACAATACCAAAAAAAAAAATAGAAAAGGCTTATTACAAGCCCTAAATGTAGGATGGCACAGCATGTTAACATATTGCTGTACATCCTTTATAGAATTGCCTCCAAAGCTATATTAAAATAACGTTAAGGTTGCAAAAACTAAGCAACAAAGTTGGCAACATCAACATGCAATCCTGATTTACACCTTTAGAATGAGTATTACAATCAAGTCTTTACTTACACAATCTCTTTTTTTTTTCTGTGGGACTCCCATCTAATGCACAGTTATTAAACATTGGTTTTTTTTCTTATAAAACCTCTACTCCCAGCGACACACACTACTTATTTAGCACATGCTATACAAATCCAAAATTAATACAGAATTACCAAACTCCTCTTGACCATGTGACTAGTTCTCTCATTAGAGCACCAGGATGTTAAGAGAAACCTTCTCACCTTCACTTCCAAAGATGTTTGATAGTATCACAACATCCTCAAGGCTGGGAAACCAAGACAAAGCAAAAGGGAGGCTCTTGGTAGCTGCTGGTTTGAGTTACCCAAGTAACTCGAGGCACCAATCTGAGCCCACCCTGACTCACAGCCTTCATGGACTCAAACAGCCCCATGTGCTGCAGACAACCCCAACTTCAGCTGTGGCTGCTAAGCCCAGATCACTTCTGTAAAACAGCCCCAGGTGTCTCTTGGTGGGCACGCAGAAATGAGGAACAGGGAACCATGTGGCAAGTTTGGAGCAACTGGGACGTGCCAAAGACCAAACAAAGCTCTTTGGGAAGAGAAAGAAATAAAACAAAATAAACACCCAAAACTACAAGAACATGTCAAGCTCATGTAGTCTAACAGACCAGAGGCTTGGTTAAGGCCTGTACCACCTTAACTCTGTTGTTTCCCAAATCCCATGTGCCTGGTTATACCATCTTGAAGGTTGTTTTCACACCCACCTGTTTTTAATGTACATAATTTCTTTAGAATTTTTTACTTTGTCTTTAAGAAGTGAGAACTGACAGAGAAGCAAGAAGCTGATACAACCAGAGAGCAGAGTGGCCAAGGAGAGGCACACCAGCAGTCACCACCACCAGAGCTAACAGCATAACCAGACACTGCTGGGTGGCACTGGGAGCTGCTGGGGGCAGGACAGGGTGGAGGCATCAACCTCTCCTTCTGAGGATCACTCCTACAGCCAGAAGTGTGAGGTCCCCACAAGGAGCACTCCGGTATCCTCAAACAACTTGAATTGCCTTGCCAACTCCACTGACTCCAAAGCAGTGAGAGAAACCAGGATCTCCCACTGCTTCTCAGGGTACCCACTTCCCCCTGAGGCCACAGAACCACACATGGAACCACACCAGGAGGATGCTGAGGCTCTGTGGGACTCGTCCTCCCCCACGGCACCTGGGCAGGACCCTCCGTGCTGTGTGCCTGCCCTGGCTTCCCCTCACCAGTGACAGCTCCTGCACAGAGACACTGAAGCTCTGTTAAAAATACACACACACACACACACATGCACCCATACGTTAAAAAAGAACAATTCTTTATATGGCAATGAGCTCTGCTGTCATTCCTGTCCATTATGCACCCGTTTGGGTTTGCTTGGGCAGCTGAAGAGACTTGGTGAGGTCAGTGGGTGCTCTCAGAAGACTTGCCACACTCCCAGCACCTTAATTTCTGGCCCTGTATATGTTGGAGAAAGTCACAGGTGTTGTTCAGAAGTGTCATATCTCAGTTTTGTTCAATACTTACATGGTATTATATGCTGAGGAAGGGGCTGCACTAATACACAGAAACTGCCAAGTATCACATTTTTACCCTGATCTATGGCATTCTCCATCCTCCCCAGTAATTTGCACTTTCTTCTCTTTCAAAGACTCCCATAAAAGCCATTTACAGTCAATACAGTCTTATTAGCAGCCGGTGTATGTTCTCTTCTCAAAGTACGTGTTTACTTTGACTTCCCCCCTCACAGAAACAACAGGCGAGTGTTGCTATTTTATATCTCAGACTCTCAGAGTCCAGGGCGTTTCCAAAGACAGGTTAATAAAACAAAAATGAAATTTAAATAGACCAGCAAAAACTCAGTTGAGAAAAGCTCGCTCTGCTGTTGCTCTGACTGAAGAGAACAGCGAAAGCCAAAAGGAAGGAGTTAACCTTTGTGGGAACAGCATCAAACAGCCGCTGCTGCTTCGTGCAGTTATCGCTGCACAGGGGCTCGCTGCAGCAAACTGCATCCCTTGGTAAAGCAAGAGCATCACCTACACGCTCACAATTCTCCAAGGGTCAGAGCGAAAGCACTGCCATTTCAGTGTGGGGAACAACCAGCGTCAGGTACACCAGAAAATCTGGTGGATTGAACAGGAAACTACCGAGAACTATTTCTGAAATGTAAATGAGACTCTGCTACTTTCATTTCATTCTTGCCGTAGCACTGTGCTGAGATGAAGTTTCCATCTGTGATTTTCAGGACAGGATATCAGCCATTTCAGATGGCATTCGTCAGAAGCCAGAGCGACACATTACTCACAATTTTTTGTTTTATAAAAATATTTAAACTCTATTTGGTCTTCGCCTGGACAGAGCTTATGGGGGATTAATTCCGTGCTTTGGGGAATAACCTCGCGGTGAATACGGACACAGATTTACCCCCACCATCCCTTTTTTAAAATTACTATTTTTTAAGAACAACTTCTATAAAGTTACAACTTGAAATGGACTTTATGTTTTAAAATACAGCTTTGATAAGGCCATGCTAAATACTGATCTTTTATTCCTACTTTAACAAGTTAAACAGTTTGGGGTATCAGACCTCAAGGTTTTGAACACAAGAAAACGTTTTCCCATCTTTCACTGAAATTCAAAGACTCTTGGACTACCTGTGAAATTCAGTGTCCATATGCAAGAGACAGCACATCCAGCAAAATTATTTAAAACACTTGTTTCTTTTTTCACAACATTTTTCACCATCAGTCACACAAATTTATCAGCAAAAAATGCTGAAGTCAATGATGATGCAATTAAGGCTTTGATTACACGATGACAGCAAATCGATTTTAAAGCAGATTATATCAACAGTTGGGCAAAAGGAGAGGCAGACATTATGGAAATCAGACCTTTTAATATCTTTAAGATTCCATAACCCCAGAGAGCATCTTTAATTCACCCTCTTTTATTCCAGATGGTCTCATAAAAAATCCCCTAAGTTATCACATTCTGGTAGCCCATGCTAACACACTTCCTATGACATGATGCTAATACGTGTTAAAAACCAACATTTAAAAAAAAAAAAAAATTAAAAAAAAATCCAAATTGCAACTATTTCCCCACGAAGGTGACATTTGCAACCACGTACATTTTTTAAAGACCCCCAGGATACAACACATCACTTACTTCCAGCGGGCAGGCATGGCAGTGCCTGGTGAAGGCACGCTGAGTTACACATAAGTATTTAAGAGCAGGATTTGGCTTCAGACTCCGCATGAAGGCAGGAATAGGGAACTATTGTGCTGCCTGTTTTCTCACAGCAGATCCCAACTAGCTTTGGCTATGGATCCAGCACCGCCAGCCAATTTCAAGGATAAAAAAAAAAAAGAGCCTCCGACCCTTTCCTTTCTCTCCCTTTTTGTAATCTCTTGCAGGCACAGCGGCTCCAGCAAGCAGCTCCCCTACCAGCCCAATATTTACACTAAACCACTAAAGGACTTTCTATTATAATGCTATCTCATTGATACAAGATTACTCCTGAACCACATCAAACCCCGTAACACTGTGAAAGGCACAAACGCCGTCTCAAGAAAGAGGCGCAGAGTGGATTATTTTAGTCTCGTTATTTCAACGGCACTTTTTAGATTTATGTAAAAAGTAATGCAATGCTACAGTAAGTGTTTCTCCCCTGGGGGCAACTGAGTGTCTATAAGGATTAAATGTACACGCGTAAACACTTGCGATAGCTAATTATATTCCTGAAAGTACCTGATTCTTCCCATCTCTTAATCCTACAAAATAAAAACACTTCAAAAAAAAAATAAAAAAAATTTCAGATAATCATCAATTTTATCTACTGTCTTTGAAACTCCACAGAGATTTTTCACCTGAGAATCAAAAAGTGTTAAAACTCCTGGCTCTTTTAACTCTCTTTTACAAAAGCTGCGTGGATGTAAAAACCCCAGCAGAACACAGCACTTGCCGTCTCCTCTGGCTGCACAGAACATGAAAGAGTAACCAGACATTTTTATTCAAATGAAATTATACAAATTTTTTTTTTAAATATTTTTTTTCTTTCCTTCATCATGCAAAAAACCCCACCCTATAGTGAACACAAGCTTAAAGCAATCTTTTCCAATGGACCGTTTTACTTATTCTAAAATTTCTTACCCAAATTACACAGGTATAATTATTTTGACACTGTAATGAAAAGAAAATGGGATTTGGGCACTGTGGGTTTATCTAATAACACTATTTCTTGCCAGACTTCACAGCACTGACAATCACAAAGAGCCCTGTCCATTCCAATAGGAAATATTTGATTTTACTGTAGGAACATTATTTATTTTCACCAAGTTGCTATTATCAGAAAGGATATGATAGCTGAATAATAAAAATGAAATCAAGAAATTCTGGTGTTTCAAGGCTTTATTTTTTCTGCTCTCACTTTTGACATTTTCTTCCCCTGGAGAGACAAGATAAAGTGCTGTCATAAATGGGTGACTTTTCTTGTCAAATGACAGATTTGATTCTCCATGGCAACCACAAATCAAGGTGCTAGTCTGAATTAAAGCTTCTCTTAAAAGGCGTCTTTATGTTTATAAAATGAATTTAAATTAAATGGGTATTAGGTACAGTTTTTTACCTCCATTTATTTATTGACTAAGGAGCTCTGTGCTGCGTGGAGCATATTTGCATTTTAAGGAAAGACAACATATTGTACTGGCAGATGCACAAACAAAGCAAGGTCTCACAAATTACAAGGTCATGCTACATATACTAGTTTACAGTACTATGAATGGTATACAGATGGACAGCAAGCAGTTAAGAGGTACTTAAATACTGGAAAAAGCACAAAAATTACCTAGAGAGTAACAGATGAAGGAAATCTCTCCTCATTTCATAACACTGCTTTCTTCCACACACAGTTAATAGAGAGTCATGTAATTGTCACAAACAGAATGCCAAAAGGGAAAAAAAAAATGTAAAAAATCAGATGCTTCCTCCTGTGCCCTTATGCAATCTTACTATAGAGCATGATACGCTCTTACAAATGGTTGTTACCATGACTTTCAAATACCCGAATTTATCCCAGATTTCTAACTTCAACTGCTCTAAAAATTCACTTTCTTGAGGTCACAACACATCTGAATTTCTTTATTCAGAAGATGAGTCAGTGGAGCCTCCTAGTTCCACAATTAACCTCCCTTATTACCTCTTTTTTTTTAAAAAAACCTGAAACCCAGGGAATCTAAATTGCACTGTAATACTCTCCTCATTCCATTTCCCCAAAGAAATGGGAAAATCTTTGCACAGACACTGGACTTAAATTTTAACATACAGGTAAAGTCAAATATGTATATGTACACACAAGTAAATACTTTCAAAAATGCAAAGAGCATTATAAAAAAAAAAAAAATCAAAATACTGCAGGTTTGTCAGCCAATTCTCTCGGTTACCAGAGTCGAGTGGCTCCATATTCACTGCCCTTGTAAGCTCTGCCAAATTTGATTTTAAGCTTCCTGAAGTTAAAGAAGGTTTATACAGTATTAACACGAGATCTTCTCACACATTTCTCAAGTTATTACACAGCCTTTTATCCAAAATCACAATTTTAAGCAGCGCAGGAAGGCTTCAGTTCAGCTTCACAGGCAGAGATGGACAGAGGATGTCTTCATCCCGCTGCCGGGCTTTCTGCTCCGCTTCACTGCTGATTCTTCCAGAGAAGGTGCAATAAAAGGGAGCCAGAAACTTAGAAAATCTCTTTACACCCCAGCTCTGTGCAGGATTTGGCTCCTGCACCCAGCAGCTTGGGGACAGCCCCCACCTTGCTGCTGTGGAGCAGCTCAGACGCAGCTTTTGGGGTCCCGAGCCTGGACCCATTCCCCAAATTACTGGCACCTGTGTGTAACCCAGAAATGTCCCAATCTCATATAGACAGCTTTTCAACCCAAATATCCCATCTTAGGAATTAGGGGGAATAACAGTCAGGCCTCTCTGAACCAGTGTGTAAACATTGGCTACATAAAAATCAAAGCACACTTTGCTAATGTACTACTGTATAAGTAACAGCCTCATTAAAATATGACTAATCTGTAGCAGAAATGTGCATTTTATGGGGTAAGCAATTGAATTTCTTACATTTTTATAGTGAGAAAAGAAAAAGAAAACGAGTCTACCTATTTCACTCATACTGTAACCTGATCACAATGTTTATACATGCCCATCACAGTGCTATATAAATTAAGTCCCAAGAAAGGGTTTGAGAAAATAAAATATGGTTAACTTCAAACAACACCTCCAGCTCAACTCCTGAAAATCCTTGGCACTTCTTGCTATGCACTTCTGGACATTCTTGAGGTTAAGAGCCTATCTCCTCAAGGTCTAAATACTGAACTTTCAGGGAAAATTCCCCAAATTACCCCCATGCACAGGGATAACTGCACATGGAACATATTCTCCAGGCTGCTCACACAAGCTGGATGCTGTGTGGTAGGTACTGGAGTATTGTCTACTAATTAAGGGGACGGAGAGTGATGTCCACACCTCATGCTTGGGTCTTGTCTCCATCAGCAGCATCAAGGTGAAGCAAACCTGGTTCAGGTTGCTGGTCTGCTGTGTCTCTGCAGAGAACTGGGTGGTTTTCTAGGCCCTGAGAGCCTGCTGATAGCATGGGTTTGCTGAATGAGCTCTGAGCCCTGCAGATGCTAGAATTCTTGCTCAAATTGTATTTCAGAAACAGGCAGCCACAGAACCTTGTGCCACGGTGGTGTTTGGGACATGCTGCAGCAAAACCAGCAGCAGTTCTCCACTTCAGCTCCAAGTTTTCCAAAAGCAAATATGGCACAGGCAGAAAAAAACTTGGCAGTGCATAAATTTGGGGTTCTTAACCTTTTTTGGGGGTTGTGGTAGTGCTGGGGCTGCACCAAACCACTCAAGAATTGTGATGTTTTCCAGCATGGAGTAACTCCAAATATAAACATGGATTTGTTACAGCAGCGATGCAAAAGAAGACAACTTGGCTTAAGAGCAATAAAGGTATTTCTTCTATCTCTTCAAGGTCTCAGCCACTTGGTAAGTGGAAATACAGGGCTTTGATTGGCCAACACCAAAAATTTCAAGTGGGGTGAGCTGATGATGTTAAGCCTTCTTTGTTCACTCCATGGGCATTTCTGAGGTGGCTTTTGGTAACTACATGAAATCCTCTACTTAATTGTTGTGAAGCAGCACAGCTCACCTTTTGCATTATTTCTAATACATGGCATTTCATTTTATTGAGCATGAGCTCAGAGCTGGTGATAGTTACAAATTTTACTACTTTAATTGTGTATGTTATCTGACATTTCCTAACACTGAGCTTTGGGGTTTGAGACTGACCAGTCTTCACAAAGATGGATATTTAGCATAAGAGTTATAAAGGGAACAGCAGAGGCTTCAGTGATATTTTAAGCAGGGAAACTATGAAACATACTTTTAAAAGTGAAAAGACAACCAGGAAAATCTTTGGTTGGTAATCATAGTCAGGAAATGCCAGCAAATGTTTTGAGATGCAAGCTGAAAATGGGAAAGATGTTTAAAGCCAGCTTTGCTACCTTTAGCAGTGAACTATAAAGCTAATCACATATATTTTTGGGGTCCTTAACGTGGACCAGATGGAACTACACTGCACATAAATAAAAAACATTCTCTGGCTTGTGGGCTGGTTTGAATTTTATTTCATTGGATAAATGTGGAAGACAAAGTCACCAAGTAGGTTTTAGTCTGAGTAAACCGTGAAGCAATTAACAGAGTTCCAAAATGCAGTTTCATCCATCAGAATCCCTACTGCCTTCTAGTTTTCACATGGCAATTATTTCAAATCAACTTGAGACCTCACCACGTCCACACCAACTAGGTTAGAGCAAGTTCAGGTGCAGCACCTGCTCCTGAGCTCCTGGGTCCATCCTGGGGGGCTCCACCTACATCCTACTGAATCCTAAAAAAAAAAATAAAAATAAAGCATTCTTCTCATCAGTTTTTTTGTTAGAAATAATACTAATTAATTAATTTGGGGAAATTTGATAACAAGCTGTGGAAATACTTGATGCAAACCTGCAAGGTAAATAAACTGAGAAGAATCATCTCGAATCTCTTTTTAAGTTATAAAATTATTTACTTGTTCTGATCTGAGCAAACATAAAAGAATACCTCTCCCAGGCTCCAGGCATTGTTACCATCAATTAACTAACAATTCCATAAACAATAAAAGTATTACAAAAACAGCAGCACATCCACACCTACACATTAGCACCAGTCAGCAAAAACCCCAACAAAAAACTACAAACAACACTTCCTACTCCTTAATTCCCAAAGGAAACTCCACCCCAGCTACTGCAATCAAAAATACAGACTTAACCAAGTGCCTGCAAGGTTAAGTGGCAATTTTAGGTGTTACTTGGAACAGAAGTAAAACAATTTCAGACACAAGGGTGAGTGTAAGCTGAGAACTCCTCAAATACAGACTTCTCCCTAAATGACAATTTCTTGCAGAGAATGTGTTCTCAGCTTCAGGATGCTGAAAGGTGAATGGGTCTAGATGAAAAAAAGAAAGGAAAAAAGTCCAACTAGACCATGCATCACAGACTGACCCCAGAAGCAGCAGAGCTTCCTTGCAGCAGCACAGATGTTTTTGGGAAAGGGCAGCACGACCACTGCTCCATCACACATTGGAAATGGAGGGACAGCAGGAAAAAAGGATTCCAGCCTGCTTCCTCCCTGCCTCTTCTCCCTTCTGCACGTCCACACTTGCCTCTTCCCACTGGTTTCTCAACTGTTCTCAGATTTCTGTGGGTCAACACAGCACTGCCTTGGCACTCACACAACGCCTGTGAAATCCAGGGAGTCATGCAAACACAACTGAATATGCAACATCTTTTTTTCTGATTCATTATGAATAGGTAGGAGCCATTTTAACCAGGATGGTGAACATCTCAATTCTTCACTTTGGAAAGTATTCTTTTTAAAAAAATCATCCTGACTTCTTGCTGCTCCTCAGCTGTCCCACTGATGGTCCAAAGATCCCAAAGCACACGCAGACCATCACTGCAGGCAGTCATTGCTCCTGCCCTGAAGTCAGGCAGGCACAGAGAGTGGACAGTGCCAACAGCCTGCAGAAATGCAGGCTGAGATGCATTATGCAAACATATCATGCATCTGAGATATGGTGATTTAAAGTACAGCTTCACTCTTTGGCTGACAGCAAGCAGGCCCCTACCTGGTAGTTCTCCTCCTGAGTATCTTTCCTCTGTCAAGTTAATACTCTTTGCCCCCAGAAAAACATTATGGAAAAATTCAGCTGTCCCCTGGGAATCAATGTACATTGTTACAATATGAGAACCAATTCAGTCTTTAAAACTGTGAAAAACGAAGATTTTCATCCTGTTTTAAGTCCAAGTTTCAATACAAACTGAGCTTTGAACCCTCCAATATTTCTTTCCAAGAGCAAGTGATCCAGGGGAGGATCTCCTTCAACATACATGCAATAACAAAGTAAAAAGTACTGACTGTGACAGAGGAGGGCAATTTACGAAACACAAGTGTGGGGAAATAATTATTTACCTTCGTAACAAGCAGTTTCTTCTCGGGTTTTTCGCCATAAATGTAACTTTCTCCCAACAGCAACTTCTTAAGAGATGTTTGTCAACTTCTGTCATTCACAGATACACAACAAAGAAAAATGTATCTCTCTCTAATGAGATGCACAGCCAAGGACGGTTGTCAGCATCATAGCACCGCTGTTGTGACATGTATTTCATTTTATTCAATACATAACGGGGAAGCTGCTAAACCCAGCAGTCCAAGCAACGTCCAAATAAGCATTAATAATGTGGTGAATAACTGATCATCACTAGATGGTTTTCAGCAAGATAAAGGGTTTTCCCTCCCCCTTTTAAAAATATCCTCAGAGTTGGGAAACAAAGAGGCAGAAGTTAAGACTGCTGCCTGCTACCTCCCACGATGGGCACACATCTGCAAGTGCCAACCTGCTGGTGGCTGAGCCCGTCCTGTGCACCACGGATTTCTGCACTGCACCAGGAGATTGCAGCAGCACAGCAGGTGGAGCGAGGGGCTCAGGGAGAACCAATTAATGTGGACTGTGGTTCCCATTTTTCAAGGTAGATGGCAAATTCAAGTTTCACAGACACGTACAAATTCGTGTACAAAACCCGCTGCGTAATACCAGGACATCTGTGTTTACCAAAGTAATCATTATTGTTTAATGCGTATTTTTTAGGCCATTTAACAAATAACTTTAGCTCTGATGAACACAGTGATTTTCATGATGGACTTAAAAGGGAAAAAAAAGTTCAGATGAAATGTGGAGCTGCTAACATGTGCTAAGTATTAGGACAAGAACCACAGATTGAGGGCACTGCTTTGACCTCACGTATTCTCACCCTCTGCACGCTCAGCCAGCACGGTCCAACAGGGAATTGAGGTTTGCTGCCTTACATCAGAACCTGAAGTCATCCTTGTGCTGCCTCCTGCCCCAAACTTCGTGGGCACAGGCAGCCAGGGAGAGCAGCACCCCATCAAACACCACGAGCAACCACAGGACCAAACCTCCATTGTTCTGGGAGCGGCCCCACAGTCGGGGCTGCACTCACCCACAGCCCCCCAGAGCTGTGTGCAGCAGACACACAGCTCTTGAACCCAACCCCAGCACCCTCCCAGCCACGGGGAGATCCCCATCCCCATCCCAGCTTTACACCTGAACACCATCCCCTCTGCCTCGCCCCAACTCCCCGGCTGTGGGATGGAGCCAAGAGGGAACAACATTCCCGACCCTCCGGGGCTCCAAGGGGAGCTGGAGGCAGGCAGGGCTGGCAGGCAGGGCTGGGGGAGCTCAGGGGAGGATGAGCTGAGCCGAGACCCCGCTACACGTTCAGTGATTATAAGATTAGTGTGTTTTTATTTAAAGCATTATCCGTTAACATCCCGTATTACAAAAGTAGCACAACAGTATTGACAGACTGTCAATATTAATAGGAGTGTCTAATGTTTTATCAATACTAATTTAATTTCAGTTATCTGCAGGCTGCAGGGCCTTTCTGAAGAAACAGAGGAACAAGAATGAGAAAGCCAAAGCAGTGACATAACAGGAAAACGAGCCATTCCTTCAGCTTCTCGATCATGCAGTGGCACCCTGCTGCTAACACAGTTATCCTTGCTGCTTCTTCTTCAGTAAAAACACCAAGAACAAAACCCACCGAGGTGTTTTTCTTCCAATATCACCAGAACCTCCACAACTCTCTTTTTCTTTTTGGCCAGAAACCATCTTTGCAGAACAATATTTTTCCTAACTACGTACACCCAAAATCTGTAAAATAAATGTGTCAGACAACAGCAGTTATAGGTTGGATGAACCACTTATACTTACACCACAGAGTTGATTCACAAAGGAGAATTTCTAGACCAGTGAATGACCCAGTCTCATGCAGACTTAAAAGGGCCACATGGAAGAT
This sequence comes from Parus major, assembly GCF_001522545.3. Lineage (NCBI taxonomy): Eukaryota > Metazoa > Chordata > Aves > Passeriformes > Paridae > Parus > Parus major. The sequence continues at coordinate 16,651,155 of NC_031781.1, forward strand.
CCGTCTTTTTCATTTTACAGGCAAAATACATATTTTTAGGATAAAACTTCTCAAAGACTTGTATTTTAATGAGTGTTCAAATAAGTCCAGGGCAAGGAGATGTGCTGGCAATTCTGCCTGAGGTGGTGGGTGCTGTAAGGGGTAAGAGGCCCTGTTCCTACCAGGGAGATGCTCAGCAAGACCCAGATCACAGCCCCACCCCTGCACTTCCCATCACTACTAACGCACTTTAAAAGAGGGAGGAAGACAGGTCCACAATGACAAAATGTCAAACTGAACAAAGTAATTGAGCTAATCATGTAAACATTCATTATTACTAATATTAAAATATCCTGTTTTGCATTTTCTTTTTGTGACAGAATGAGCAGCATCTAAGGACTCAGAATTATCATCTAAGAACAGAGTAAAAGAGGAAACTGTCTAAAATGAAGACACAGTATCAAAGAAGAATTTTTCTCTTGCTACAGCACATGAATGATCCCAACTGTACTCGCTACCAAGCATTAAGGAGGAATTCAGGGGGAAATATTCTCCTTAAATACATTTCAAATAGGTGATTTATGGTTTTCGAACTGCAAAGGAGAGAAGTGAAAAAGAAGGTATTGGGGTAGGAAATTGGCTTACCTTGTGATACTCCATGATGTGTGACCAGTTCCCACAAATGGGTGAATCCTCCTTCCCTCATTAATGAGGCTTCAGATTTCCTGGTTCCACCTGGAGCTCCCCCAGCCCACCACCAGCCATACCCTGCAGATTTTACATCACTGTGATGAATTTCAAAGAGTAATGATACCCAAAACTCCCCTGAGAATATGGCCAGAGGGTGCTGAGCATGGGACAGTGACTCCAGGATGCCAGAGATGGGCTGGGTGGGTGAGAGACCTCCCCACCATGGTCCCTGATGCTGGGCCACAACACCATGGATGGTGGCACCATCCAAATCCCACATTTAGTATAAGATGAAGCAATGCTTAAAATGGAGATGGGGGGGAAAAAAAAATCAACTTATGTTGCAATCAAAATGCTCACTTCTCTCCCCTAGACTGTCTGTGCCCTTCCAACAAGCTCTCCTTGCCAGACTTACTGAAATTTCCATACAAAATTCTGCCTTCAAACAGATCTTTGCTGCTACCCACATCCCCTGCAGTCCCATGGATTAACATCAGCCAGTGGCTGTGAGGAAGCCGTGCCTGCCAGACTGTTTCCCAGAACCACAGAAAAAAAAAAGGAGGAAGGCAGAAAACAAGAGAAAACAGTCTGTGGCCTCTGAAAACCAGGGGACTGAGCTGCTCCACAAATCACTTCCAGGCTGTTGGGGATGGAGTCAGAAGAGTATCTTAGAAAGAAAAAAGAACCAGTGAGGAAGGAACAAGAAAGCAATGCAGGGAGGGGAAACTGTGCCACAGAGAAATTAATCCAAGAAGCATCCCGTAAGTTGGGAAAGTCCAAGAATCAAAATTAGGAGTTATTGGACAAGGATTAGTGTAAGAGAGGTAGTTTCCTACTAGGAAATATGATTTGAGCGCCTCATGCACAGTCCAGCCAAGGACATCACGGGAAGCAACAGGAAGAAATTACAAGGCACAGTGATTAAGTTAGTCTGAGACTAAGAAAGCAAATCGAAGATGAGCTTCTGGGTTTTAGCACCCACCAGGGCAGCTTGAGGATTCTGCAGGAGAGAACAAACCTCCCCAGCCTGCTAACAGAGGTTTGCCTTTGTGTTTTAAGGCTCCAAACCCAGCTGTTTTGGAGTTTGCTACACAGACAGCAAAAACATCAGCAAAGCCACTGGTTCCCATCTCCAGTTGAAGAAAGTCATGTGCCATACAGGAATCCTCCTTGCCAGCTGTGTCTCTTACCTCACTCAGCTCTATCTGCTCCCTGCCTGCCTTGTCTACAGCCACCATTTCTGCAGCACTTCTCCCTCCTCCGCCTCTTCCCAAACCTCCAGCCCCCTCTTCTCCCCGCACAGGAGGCAGCTCCGAAGGGAGCAGCAGCAGCCACAGCTCATAACTCGCCTAACGAGTGCCAGCCAGAAGTGATTTGTAGGCATCAAGTAGATTATTGTTTTTTGAGAGAGTGGAAAAGAAAAAGAGGGGCACAAGCTTAAGGTGTTGTTGATGAATGAAGATGAAAAGAAGGTTTTAGGGTGAGAACTGTTTGTCTAGTGTGACCTAAACCGTTCAAACCTCATTTGATAGATGATGGACATTTATTCCCTGCTATGTGTCACTTCAAAGTCTGAGGTTTATATTAAACAAGAAGTCTTCTCCTTCTCAGCTGTTTGTCAGTTTTTCCCCGGAGTTCATCACACAGCACAATACTTGGAAACGTAATCACATTTAGGTTTTTAATAAAGTCATCTGGTCACTAGTAGTACATATTAGAAAATGCATTTTATTGTTTTTCATTATGTAATTGTGTGCTTCATTGCTTTTCATCTGTTTTCCCTTGCCGTGGGAGGAGGCATGGCCCAGGAACACCATTTCTCTGGGCATGGTGTTCCATGGGCAGGATGAAAACAACACACCCGTGCTCCCCAGTGCCACTGCCCTTCCCTCCTCTCTTCTCCCCACAGGCAAGAACCGGCTTCCCAATAAACCTGAGGTGTTTTCTGCTCTGAGGTTAGGCAAATACAGCTTTTCCACCCCACAAGGCCCTACCTGGAGAAGCCATAAGCAGCAGCAAATACTTAAACTAAGCAAGGACACGAGGTCCAGGTGCAGCTTTAATCACACAGAAGAGCTTTTTCAAGTCTTGCATTCAAGTCACCCTTGAGTCCTCCCATGCCCAGACAAGGCTGTCTTTTCTCTGGACCTGGGATTGCAACCTTTGGAGAGCTGATGTTTGGAAAGAAATCATCTGTGTCATGAAATAACTTTTCCCCCAACAGCTAATGGCACTAAGAGTTTTGAACAGGGGTTCCTCCTGCTAAAAGATATCATCATTCCATTCCAAATGTTTACATTCCTATGCATTAAAAACAAACATATTATGCTAATAAATTAGGGAAAAACTGTATGTGATGGGATATATTCCTGTTTAGTATTCACACAAAGCACTGCAGCATTTAACCACAGGGTAAATTTACTCATTTACTACATCTATTCCTTTAAATGTGCCCCAAAAGTTGTTTTCTCAGCACTTGCTCACTAAGATTGCTTTCAATATCAGTTTTTGAGGAGTTCACTTTACTTAAATTCTCTATTAAGAAGAAAAACAGCATGGATTTACTGAAAACATATTTCTCCACCACAGTGTTGATTCACACAGGAGCAAAAAGCATTTAATGCTATTCTTGGCCCCAAGCAAGGACATCACTTCTTCTCTTTGTCCTACCCAGAAAAAAAGGCCACTGCCTTTCATTTGAGGTGCTCTGGTCTACCACACCCCAAAGACACAGACCTCATATTAGTGCCCTTCTTCTGCCCATCAGCAGCAAATTTCCACTGCAGCCCTGCTATGCCCTTGAAGACCCCACAATTTATGCACCCTAGGTCAAAGTCAGAAGTTTGAGTTATGCTACATCAAGTTGCTCCATCTCACTACACTTTTAGAGCTTAAAAAAATGATCAGATTCTATTGAATTTCATCTCTACACAGCTGCATCTCTAATGAACCCCCATAAAAGTTAAAACTTATATTCGGTAATCATATGCAATTGAAACATCATAAAATGAGAAGTCAAGGAACTGTATGTGGGCTGCAATGACTTGTCTTATTGTATTCATTCCCTTAATAAATATATCTTAAAAATAACCTCACAGTCACACATTTGCAATATAATATAAAAATAACACTGGATTCAAATTATTAAACAGGTAATTTAATAGAACAAGAATTGAAATGTAGGACAGTGTGCAACTTTATGCTATAGGAATAAGATGATTTTAGCCAACACAACTATTTTTCTTTTTTGCATTATTTCTGCATTTGTAATACTACAACATCCACATAACCTTGACACTGTAGTCACCTTAGTAACAAACAAGTGTAACATTCACTTATAATTGAAATCCCAATAGGGTGTTTGATTCAAGTAAAACAAAAATCAGAGGCCCCTACTCTGCTGCTTTTTTCTTAGTCACATAGACATGGGCTAAAAGGATTTAAAAATAGATATATTTGTACACTATTACATCTACAAAGCAGAACCATTTAATTTTAATTTAACGCTAAATGGAAACAAATATAACACCTTTAAAAGACATGATGCTAAAAAGAGAAGCAAATTATTTAAGTTCTGGACCAGCACAGCTTGGAGAATTCACACCAAGTAAAGGCCAGATTTAAACCAGTATTACAGCCAAGAGAAGGAGCTGTTCTGGGGACACTGGACCAGCAGAACTGGGTGTGTAGAGGACACTCTTCACTGTGCCACCACTGCCCAGAACTGATGGGGATGAGTATCCCCACCATGTTAAGCTGCTGCTTTGCATAGGTGGTTTCATTTAAATTGAGCTGTTTTGCATTAAAGAAAAAGGGCAAAGGTCCCAGTAGTGTCCAGAAAGGCATATTAATGTGCTTGGTCATTGCTGAGTAATGGCCAAGACCAGGCACTTCAGAGAAAGGTACAAGAAACACCTGAATTGAGAGTTTTCACCTCTGGAACCAGGACTTTCTGCATAACCCTTTGTTAGCTTTGACCTAAACCAAGAGAATTTATACTATTCCTAACTTGTAAGATTAAATAAAACTGCTCCTACTCAAGGTACCTGCATATGTTTGCAATTATCTATAAACTTAAATTCTCTTACTGTTTCACACCTAGTCCTTTGTAGCTAGGATTTACAGTTTTACTGAATGATCATCTGGTTCTGTTTGAGGGGAAAAAACCCAGCCTCAACCATCAGAAGCCATCTATCCCTTTGCTGATGTTGGCCTGCTCTTTTCACAGCTCCACAGGCAGGAACTTTGTGCTCCAGCCCAGCACCTCGGGAGCCCCAGCCCAGCCACACACCCCTCTTGTCAAGGGCTGCCATCTGCCAGGGCTCCATCCTGCTTTTATCAAGTCCCTGATGAGCATGGTTCAATTAACATGGCCCGAGAAGCCCCTCCACCACCAAGAGAGGTGAGAAGGAGCTGAGAGAGGAGCAGGGGGACACGGCACGTGGCAAAGTGGGGCTGAGCTGCCTGTGTCCGAGGGGTGATGGGGAGGGGCACAGGGAAGAGAATCTGGAGAAATGAGTCTCTTAGAAAGCTCTTCCCACCCTGCCGCGGGGAAGGCAAATGGGAGGCAAAACCATGAGTTTTCCTGGGTTATTCTGTCACCAAGTGCTTTACCCACACATCACCCAAAGTACACCCGGCAGAGCATCACCCTAGTGAGGGCAGGGGGATGCCCATGGGCCCCACCAGGAGATCTGTGCCCAAAACAGCTGCAGGAGTGGGCTCCTTCTGCTGGTGGAAACAAGGACTCGGCTAAATGTGGAGAGCTACAAGTTTCTGCAACAACATGCAAGTCTCCAACATGTGGCCCGTAACGTAGCTGTTGCCATGGTAAAAAATTCATGTTTAGTGAAAAGTGTTAAATCTTGTATCATAAGTTAAATCAGCTGCCAAGACACATTTTCACAAGTAGGGGAATTTTTGTCTTTTCAGAATGGAATGTTTTTCAGTTGACATTGATTTTTCCCTAAAATAAGTCCCCCAGAAAGGAAGCCAATCACACGTGAGGCAGTCCAAGAGCTGAATTACTCTACTCCTTCTCTGAATCATCAACAAGTGTTGTGTGCTAGTGCATGTGTGTGTACAAATGCACTGTAGCTTCATAAATTCCATCTTCTTATACAAACTGGCAGTTATACCATTTATTCAGACTATTAAACTAATGATCCCAGCAGAAACACCAATATTTTTTGTTTTGGGTGATGAGACTTCAACAAGTAACTTTTCTAACCAAGAACCACCTCAAAAATCATGTTCAACTTGCCCCAGACTTTTCACAAATACAAGACTGACTATACAGCTGTTTATTTAGGTCAAGGACAGAAATAGTAAGAGTATGTTTATTTGTTTTTTATGTTTCTTGCTCAGTATTTCAAAGGAGAACAACTGGTTTTAATACAATTTCAGAAAGAGAGTCAAGTTAGAATAACTGCAGAATTAGCAAAAAGCCCAACAACAAAAACCCAAACAAACAAAAAAATTCCCCAAAAATAGCACCCCCCCAAAAAAACCCCAATGACATAAAACTTGTTACTTTTATTTATTTTTAAAGTATTGCAAGGAAATCTGGCTGTTACCAGTTCAAGATTACATGTCCTTCTTGTCCTGATCTGTTCAAATTTGTCTCATTCTAGCATCTTATGGTTAATCTTCCATATCTACAACAAAATGCATTTCCAGTGGGAGGTTTCCCCACTGACACACCCAGGGAGGACTCAGACCCAAAACAGCTCCTGCAGAGGGGTCACTGCCCTGCCAGACAATGCAGATCTCTTGGCCAACACTGGGTTTTCCTTTCCCACATCTCCCTTCAACAACCACAAGCTGGATTTCACACTCATTGTGTCTTCTGCAATGAGGACTTTGCCCAACAGATTCCTTTCTTTTTTACCTGCTTCCAAGTAGCAACAGCCAGCAGCCAGTCACATCCTTGTTTCTAAGTTAAGAAACACTTCTGATTCCTCCTCCTCTCTCTAATTATTGCTCCACGATCGATCTGCCGTGCGCCATGCCAAATTCGCACCTTAGCTCCTCACCTCTAGTCAGTTAAAACTCAAACTCTCCTCCCATCTTCTCCACAAAAGACATTTTCCAGCAAGCAAGCTCCTGCTTGTGTTCTCTTGCTTCCCTCTCTCTCTCCTGAAACCAGCTCTTCAGAAAGGCTGGAGCATATTTCACCCTCCCAGCTCTCTGCTTGTCTCTTTCTTTTATTTTACATGGTTCAGTGTTCACATTCTGCTCTCATTCTGCCTTCTCTCCTTCTTTCTCTGCCCTGGTGCTACAAAAAGACATCTTCTGTGACACCTTAAAGTAAAAAGGTCCTAGAATTAACGTGACTTGTACTGCGTGGTATTTTCAGATTGCCCATTTGCTGATGCTGCAAACACAATTAGGAAGTCAGGGAAAGAGCTTACAGGAGCAGATGAAAGCTGCAGAGATAAAATGGAAAGTTTTTACCTGCCAAGCTCTCAGGTTGGGGTTCTAGGTTGTCCCCAGATCTAACAAAGATGTAAAAGAGCCATATTAAGGAGATGCACAGTTGCATTGCTGTAAATATCAAGCACAGCTTTTTCCATCTCCTTAAAGACATGGATTTTTGCTTCCACTATTTGCAGGCTGGTAGCCATAGGTGGTTTAAATTCTTGGTATTAAAAAAAGCTCAGAGCATTACTGACAATTAAAAGCAGCTTTTACACATGCACAATAACGCTTCTCATGCTTTAAAAAAAAATAATATGCATATCCATATTACCATCATAATAAGTGCCACAGAGTGACATGATATGATTGAGTATAATGGTTCCTTTGGAGCCATTATGGTCGATCAGTAAATAATACACTTTTGAAATTGTCTAACTACATATTTACACTTGTCAACTCTCATACACTTCAGTGACAGAATTTAAAAGAAACACTGTAAAAAACTGTAAGAACATTAAACTACAAAAACATTATGCTGAAGTAGTATTAAGGTTTGACTTAAACCCACAAAAACATGGAAATTTCAGGGTAAGGCCAAATCTCCCAAAATGACACTGTCTTTAGCTCCCAAGCTGTGCCCAAGTGTCTGCAATGATCCAGGAAAAGCAAGGGATGTAGCAGGAGGGCAGGAGAACATGGGGTTGTGGTGGTCCATGTGAGAATTGAGCCGTTGTGGAGGGCTCTGGCCACCAATTTAATGATAAATCTCCTGAGTGAGAACCAGCCTGCCAGCAGCAATTCAGCTGCTCAGCAGAACAGCATTTTCATGATATTTTATATAAACAAAGCCCAGGCCTTTTTCTGTTTATTCAGATGAAATTCCCAATTAAGTTGAGAAAAATTAGTCTTCATTTGTTTCAGAAGAGGCCCCATTGAGACACTGGGAGTTTTCCCTAGCTGAAACACACGGAGCAAAACTTCAGGCTTCGACCCTAAAAAGGCATTGTCAAAAAAATATGTTAAACAAACATGACAGTGGATCATTAATATCCCAAAGATTCACTCCATGTGGGGAAAAAACAAGACTGGGAAGGAGGATGTTTGTTCAACAGTAAAATAATGGGCTTGGCGATGTCTTTTTTAATTGATAATTTTGTGTCTCTTGTTCAGCTGTAGCCACTTTTGCTCCGAGCAGTGGTGGCGGCAACTTTATTGGTTCCAGTAGAGCTCTGCTGAAAACAATAAGCATCAAGCTCCCCAGTGCCATCTGTCTTTCTGTGAGGGTCACATCCTGCTGCCCTGGAATCAAGGGGATATTGAATGCTTGGGAGATGTCCAGAGCAGCCCCAGGCCCATGGCACCTCCTTTGCAACTGAAGGACCCCCAACACTTCAGATGCTCTGCACTGAAATCCTGAAAAAGCCTGAAAAAGCAATGATGGATGTTTTCCTAGAGCAAAGGTCTTCCTTTCATATATATCTATATCTGTATCTATCTCCTTGCTCAGATTTATCTATTACCTGGCTTGTGAGAACAAAACCCATAAAGGCTTGGCAGGGCAGGCTCTTGAAGTTGTTTGAAGACACAACTACCACACCCCTGTCAAGAGGGAATTACAGCTCGGTTTTATAGTCAACTCTCCCCTCGACTGGCTGATGACAGAGCAGCCTCCCTCCACGCTCAGCATCTGGGATTTTACAGCCGCTGTATATAAATGGGATTTTCATGACAAACAACTCTATATTCAGTTTCCTTGTACATCTAAATGTGAGAACGATCTCTTAAGGCTCTGCTGGGAAGAAGTATTAATGAAGACAAAGAGCATTTCAGGCTGTTCCCCCCTGGAGCATTATCATGATGACAGTGTAAAGACTTGGTCCTACACAAGTCCACATCCTCCTCCCCAAGCAGCAACCCCGGACCCCCCATGTGTGCCTGACCCTCTCAGCCCCCTCCTCAGCATCCCACCACCCAACCCCACCTGACGAGGACAGAATCTGCCATCAGCTCGTAGAGCTTTTTCTGGTCTCTCATTTCACAAGGCCTCCCTGGAGATATTTGCTCTTGTCTAAATATTATAAACCAGGGTAAGACGAAGACTTAATAAACCCTGTTGCCTTTTCACTTTGCGCAGCGTCTGTCTCCTCTCACCCAACCTCACGGCTCATGCAAATGTCAGAGCCAGAACAGTTTTTACATCTCCTCGGGTCGCCCCACAGTGATACCAGCAAAGGTAAACAAACTACTGAAGTCTGGCTATTTTTATTTCAGATGGCATGTAAATCAGTGGATGAAAGCTGGGAATAAACTGGCAATATGAGGGCAGCTTATTTAAGTTTCCTCCCCCAGCTGAGTGTTCCCTCAATGTAATATAGCTGACATAACCCTACACTAAGGAAAAAAAAGGAAAAACCCAAAGAGATATAAATATTTTCTCCAAAGTCAAAGACTCTTCCTTCAAGGTGTTTGGCCAACTCTTACAGAAAGACAGAAGCATTTCCCTACCAAAGGCAGAAATTTTCACCTGGAGGAAATCTGGAGGAGACCAGAGAGCACCTCAAGTGCTCAGGATGGGCACAGGGTTCGTTGTGGGACACCCCAATGAGGAGCCCAGGTACCATGAGTGCTTGGGATGGGCACAAGCTCCACATGGGAGCAGCAGAACCTGTGATACAGACGGTGCTCTCTTCCTGCTGTACCAGGTACACCTCTTCTCAAAAAACAGCCAGAGCAAGAGCTTCCTCCTGGGACTCAAAACAGAAAATGACTGGTCCTCTATACAGCTGAAAGACCCTGGAAAAAATGGGTTTTTAAGAGCAGGAGCTCCAGCTGCCACCTAATCGTCTGACCAGTGGGTGCCCCAAACCCACAAGCTCCTGACACCATTATCTCTTGGCAGAAAGATGTTATGTGCTCCCACTCTTCCCTCTCTGCCTCCTTGTTTAAAGCTTTCTGGCTGTTGGTGAGGAAATGATTCTGCCTTGCTCTAACTTCCTCTCCATCACCTTTCTGCCTGTGAGGACTGGTGAGAGAATGTTTCCACTGCTCTTACACCTCCACATCATCCATTTCTGAGGCCCTTATAGGAAAAAAAAGGCTGTCTCCCATCTCCTGCTGGTGCTAGTTTTATCAGATAATAGCACAAAGCAGTTATGATCCTGTAAAGCTGTTACCAATACCCAGAGGTACCTGAACTGCAGCAGTGAGACAGATCATGCCTGCTGCATTCACCCACCAATGGGCAAAGCCTGAGCAGCATCTAAGGGACCTGACTACTAAATAGAATTATCACTACTTTAACCTGCATGAGCAATTGTTTGGCTTCTCTGATTTTCTGCATGCACATTGTATTTTTCTATATTTTACTTTAAGCTAAAACCTGATGAAATTTGATAGCTTCAGACACAACAGTGCCAAGGAAAAGGAGCCTCTGGTCCCTGAGAGGGACTTCTTTCCACACTGCCTTGACACATACAACCTGCTTCTTCAATTATGTCTTCCCTCTTACCGGATGTGACGGTGTGAAAACATAATAAAAGCTCTCAGAAAAGTTCAAGGAAGCTGATAAAGTAATTTTCAGATGTCATAAATACTTTAATACCAAGATAGCCATTTGCACAGCCCAGCTCTGCCCCTGTGCCACGTTGGTGAGTGCAGGCACTCATGGCTTCCCAAAGCACCTCCATCTCCAACAGCCTAAAAACTGCCCTGAGCAATAAAAACAAAGCTGCTCTCACACAAAACTCCAGCTACAAGAAAGATCTTTGCTCTGTTAGTGCTCTGCATCCAGAGAGGTACAGGTGCTTTGCAAGAATTCGTGGTACACACACCTGCAAACTCACAACTTCACGTGTCCCATGACATCTCTGCTGTGCCACTCCTGGCTCAAAATATCTCTTCAAGCATCTCAAGTATCAACGAGGTGATTTTGATCATGCATTCACAAGCTCTACTGAGCCAGGGTGAAGCCTTGCAGATAAAAGCTCTGCTCAGGACTTTAAGTTCACCACCTTCCCAAAGCAGAATCTTTTCCTGTTATGTGACTTATTGGAATCATAGGTATTATTTGTATGATCAAACATATTACTTGAAAAACTGTCCCAAGAAACCATTACAGACGTAGAAAACTCAGGGCTTGCTCTATTGCCACAACAAAAATGCTGTTTGTTTTTCTGAACAGAAAGCAACGAAAAATACAACAAATTTGGTCAGGATAGAATTCTGCACTAAAGCCTTCAGTTTAGGTGTGAGATTTTTTTACTGAGAAGGCGTGAAATTCCCCCTTCTCTTGGTGATGAGAAATGCCCCCTGATGCCCCAGCTCCTCCAGGACATAGCCAAAGTCGAAATAATTTTCAAAACTAATATGTACACTGAGTAACATGGTTAACATCATCCAATGAATTTAGATCCACCTACACGGTATAAATATATCTAGATAAACTGTCACCTTCAGCAGAATTCATTAAAATAATGTTGTATCTTCCTTGTTAAATGTAATTTTTTTAATTGAAATTTAATCTTACTGCATTATTTGGTAGATTTTTAATTGACATTTGTAGTAATTAATTGGTAAGCATTACAGCTTTGTCTGAAGAATTTAAAACTAAATTTGACATCGAGATTGGCCAGCCACTGCTGTGAGGTGCCTGCTGGGAGCATTTCATCATCCTCCCAGCCCCTCCTGCTGATCAGAGGTGGGAGATGATGGTCTCTTTCTTACAGTCATGAATTACATTACTAATGTATTCCATTACCACCACGCAAATGTCATGTTAATTCCTGATCATCATCAAGTCATACAATGGTTTCCACGCTGGCAGCCAGCCAATTAGCGGTGTGGAAAAATATTCCGCCAATTATATAACTTGAATTAGGTTAAGGACTCAAGAGAAAGCAAAATAAATGCTTTGAAAATACTTCTGAGATAAAATGTAAGTTGACACTGTCTTCATGTGCTATAGCCGATGTTATACAATCTGATAGGCAGCTGCCAACATTCATAACTGTTTATTAAATCTAGCCTCTCTTTATGGTGGCAGCTAAGATCTGTATTTTTACCAATATTAGGTTCATTGTGTTATGAAAAAAGACCAAAATACTTAGGAGCATTCACACCAGCTTATAAAACTTACATTATGTACTTTATTAAATTGTTAAAATTACTTCTTCTCTCCTCCCCCTGCCACAGAGAAAGTTCCACGGACAGAAAAGTTTCAGAAAAACAAAGTCTTTCTGGAGCCACCGATGCCATGAGGAGCAAGGGAGACCCTGCAAGGACAGAAGTGACATCTCTGGGCTGCTGCTACCTCTCCCTCCGTGCAGCTCTGCCAAGGGATGCCAGGCTGGGCTCCTGGAGCTCCCCCAGCCCTCTGACACACATCTGGGGCAGCACAGCCCGGGGGAGCCCGCTCCTGCTCCCCAGACAAACCCCTCTGGCTCCTGCTCCTTGGCATCACAGGGCAAATCCAGCCCTTTCTGTAACCAGGAGCCAGAGGGGAGGGCTGAGGGAGAAGAGGGGCACTATCACAAGGAAAGGTCCCCACAAATCCACGTGGGAAGGGCAGGGACACGGCAGGTCCCTGACGCGCTGTCTGCTCCCTGTTCAGCGCCGCCAGCAGCACCACCAGCCTTTTAGTACCACCCCATTATTTTGATTTGTTCCATTCTTAACTTAATTTATCCTACAAGCATGGTTATCTCCAATTTAAAAACATACACAGCACCAGTTCCTCGACTAAAAATTTCTAACTACGAGCAATTTGTTCAAACCTTTTACTGTATCTTTCTCTCTCATTTTCTGAGGTGCTGCAATGAAGCAATTCACTGTTCTGGCTGCTTACCCCAGATGACCTTTGGCTGCCATAAAATGGTATACAACTAAACGCTCTGCTTTAAATAAAACCCTTGCCTCTTCCAAAGGCCCAACGTATTCAGTCAACACAATCAGCAGAAACCACATTTGGTTACTCAATAAGCAGGAAACCTTTAAGGCGCGTACGGTGGGGAATGAATTCCTGCCATCACCAGGGACACTCGAGTGGGGAACAAGAGAGACCGCCGAGAAGTGGCTCTTGCTGCAGCCGGAGAAAGGATCACTCCTTTAAGCTGAACTCTCAAGGAAAACGAGAACAAAAACTGAATTAGCTCGACACGTACCCTCTGCAGTCAGCACATTGCTAGGCAACTTACCATCTCTTGATAGAATTATGGTGGAGGGCTGGTCGTACATCAGGGTTAAGATGAACACAAGCACCAGTTTGGGCCAACTGCTCCTTTCCAGTGGGAATGCTCAATGCTTGGTCATTTCATATTATTATTCTGCAATATTTCCTAAGCACCTAGAGAGTCTAATGCATTCAGAAGGTATTTTAAAGCTATTATGTGACATGAAAATTTTAAGATAACTGGAAGTAAGTGAATTTTAGGAGGAATAGCGCGCGTCTTTTTCTTTGTTCAAGGCGGCATTTGGAGGGAGTTAACAATCCTTCTTCTCATTGCTTTTATTTTTTAAGGTATCCAGAGGGCACGTTACTCGAACACTTCATCTTACTCCAGATGCTGGTTGGCCACACATCCATAATTCAACCTGGTATTTCAAGTGCATGCTTTGAAACACTCTGGTCCTTCGGTTTGCCACCCTGAGACCAGACACAAAGTGACATTAGAAGCAGTGCCACGGGGCTGACACAGCACCCAGCGATGCCACACCTCACCCATGCCAGCCTTAGAAGGGCCTCAGTCTTTAACCATACCTGGATATTGAGATTCCAACCCCAGGCATTATTTACATTTACTAAAGAGGCATTAGGCAAATTCAGAGAGTGCTTTAAATTGGGGCATGTACCTTGCATATAACTCCACACTTGCCATGCATACTTTATAGGCACAAAGAAATAATTAATTACCTAACCACCATGATTAAAATCAATTGATTCATATGTGACAGAGCACTGAGAAATTTTTGCATGACTGAAGAAGGCTGGGATTGGTCCCCATTTGGGGATCTCGGTCGTATCAGTGAGGTTGGTAATTCAGACATGAAGGAAATGGTAAGAATCTCTCTCCTCTATGCACACTTTGAGCTGCCATATGGGTTTATTCAACTGTTTACTATACCAGTCGGTAAAAACTGAACAGCTATTACAATCTTTGTTAAATGACATGGTAATTATGCTACCTCTGGGGAAAAAAAAAATAAAAAAAATGGAAACTTAACAAAAAAAAAAAATCACAATTCACTGATGTATGAATTTCTTGGGTTTTATAATCTTTGAATTGAAATGCACTTTCCAACACACAGAGGGATATTAAATATATAATAGAAACCTGAATTTATTTAAAAAAAACAATTTGTGCTCCCAATTCCTACACAATTTAATTATGCAGATTTCCTGGGTTTGAAAGATTTCTTACACTGGCTTTCCAGTTTTGCTGCAGAATGAGATGATTCTTGTTTTCCCAAACTAAATTGCCCCTCCTCTCACCCCAGTTATTAAGAGAGGCAATCAGGAGGAGGCAGGTAAGAGGAGTGGGCATGGAAAACTCCCCATGCCAGGCTCCTGGGGGATGGGGACAGCTGGAAAAGGCACAACCACCTTGTGCATGGCACCAAAGGGACCAAGGGGCTTCTCAGGGAGGGTAACCCCACCAGGAGAGGCAGCACAGGAGGGGTCTTACCCCAGCACCCTCTGGAGGGTGACCAAAAGAGGCTGTCCAAGGCTTTGTCCCCGTGTCCCCCAGGCTGGGCAGCAGCACAAGGTGGAGCACACACGGCGGGACAGCTCTCCTGTGTACCAGTGACACCATTTTGTCACTGGGATGCAAGTGCAGCAAACGCTGGAGCCAATTATCTGCTGGCAATGGCTCCTCTGAGAGCCCATCATGCGACACGTGATGGCCTGGAGACCTCTCCATATCCATATTTAATCACGACACGAATTGCCCACATAAGCTGGGTTTAGATCCTGTCTATCTGCGAGGCTTCAGTTTTGGGCAGCAGCTTTGCCTGCATGACTGAACTCCAGTTTCACCTACAAAGACCTCACAGTTCACAGGATTCAAGGGGATGAAGAGAAGAAAGAAAGGAAAGGAGTGTTTTTTTTCTGTGTATTTTATATTTCTGCTATTTCATGATAATGAAGGTTGCTTAGGGTTTTTTTTGGGTTAAGAATAGTGGCGAGTTGCTTTAAAACACAGACAATACAGCTCCCCGCCAAAAAGGGGAGGAAAAAATGAGGGAAAGATAATTTGCAAGAAAGAATAAGTGAGAGTTATTGCAAACTCAGGCTTGACAACTCACCAGTTTTACTTGCAGGCATCACACATATCCATTCATGACTCAGGGCAAATACAGGAAAGGATTGGAACCCTTCTCATGGCAAACGTCTCTGGAAGCCGGAGTCACTCAGAAAAAATGTTCTCAGGAGACTGAAAGACAAAAACATGTTTTAAAACTTCACTCAGTTAAAATTGTATCAAAGCCTATGATTTTCCTGTGAAAGTAAAAGGTGGTTATAAATGCTGGAGCTGAGGGGAGCATTACAGAAGCATGTCTGTGTATCAAACGATCACATAGCAGACTCTATTTGGCTTTAAATAAAACCAAAATTTACAATATTAAGAAAGGTTTTTAGAGACAAATGCTTATGTCACATTTGCGACGTGTTCTTCCGACAGGAGAGCTTATGTTCCTTCTAAATACAAAAATATGTCACCATCCAAATCCACATTCTGCCTGAAAACACTGTACTGAGCACAAAATCCAGATACTTTAACCTACTTTGCATTATCAAAATATAAAACTCTCTGAATTTCTGAACTATTTACTCTCTGTCTTCACTCACTGCATCCTGATAAAACCTTAATAAAATGTAGAATCTCTTGTTAGCATTAATCTTTCCTCTGAGATAAGGAAAAACACATATAAAAACTATTTGATGTTCAGGGTGGAAAGGCAAAATTTGCAAACATCAGTTAAGAAATACCAATTAGTATGTTTTTTTCCCCAGCTATTAGTAACACAGATTGAGCTTAAGCTTAGCTCAGAGGAAGCTGCTCCCTGTACAAATGAAACATCCATTTTACTAATAAGGTTATTTTAAAATAAAATCTATAATATCTACACTGATGAAGTATCTGCACTGGGTAACAACTCGTACTCAAAAATACAACCTGAGGTGTTCCCAGAGCTCTTCTGCATCACACCAATGAAACCACATGGGATTTAAACAGCAGCTCTGGTGCCTGCCCAAATTGGGGAAGGGCACACTCTGCCCTAATGGATGCACCAACACCTGGGAGAGCCTCTGCTCCCTGGACCCCTGCACCACAGGGACCTGCAGCATAAACCCCAGGGGACTAAACAAACCTTGCAATGGAGAAAAACATCTTGAAAAACTCGAAGAAGAAAAAGTATGAGAGCAAAAATCACCTGTGGTGCTTCTGAGCCCTTCATTCCTCAATCCTCACCCTCAACAACATCCCCAAGGCAGTGGCTGTTCCCAGCCCTCCCACCAGCACTCCAACAGGGGCGGGTACTGCCATCCCTAAATTAATCTCACGGAGTTAATTATTTTGGCAGTCCACTGCAATCTTCCTGAGGAACATCTGGAAGCTTCTGTCTTAGCAACAACTGCACGAAATTTTCTAAGACAAAATCCAGGTACTTCTCTGGCCCTGGGGCTTTCTCCCGTTCTTTGCTGAATGCGCAACGGCTCAAAGATCACAAGGGTTCAGAAATCTAAATATAGGGATTATGTGACCCTATTACAAAACTGTGCTACACAATAAAAATAGACCCAAAAGGGAGTTTTAAACAGCATTTATGCTAAAAATTACTTCTTTCTCAGAGGCTCTGAAATACCTGCAAACCAAAAGTGACCTGCATCTTGCATTGGTTGTATTTTATTCATGAGGGGCAGAGCACTTGAGAGAAGCAATGAAGCAGTGTCAGAAACACACATCCGAGCCTTGCTTTATTGCTGTGCTTGATGACAGATATGCAGATGTGTTTGTAGCTGAGCAGAAAGCTGCATCTACATATGCTGGGACAAGATTTCTCCAGCTGACCTGCTGCACCACAGCATTCAACTAATCTTTATCCATGATACATCAGTAGGGCAGGAAAGTATCAGTGGCCTTCTAAAGAAGATGAGGAATCAAGGCTCATTTTAGCTAATGCTTGCTCAAAAAAGTTAATGTTCAAGACTTTTGAAGCAAAATTATTGTCTAAATAATATATATGGTCCTCAGATGATGAGGGCTACAATGAACAGAAGTACTGTCCTTGCCTGCAGATCCTTCCTCAACATAAGGAATATCTTGGCACCGTTGTGCCAAAAAGCAGATTTGGAAGCTGAGAGAGTTCCTACCCAAGGAATAAGAAGCAGTACAGGGAGGAGGCAAAGACATTCCATCCAGCTTGGCCTGAACTCTGACAGTGCACCTGCTTCTTATGCCATTAAAAACTGACCTCACTCCACAAAGCATTTCTTCAGCCAGGTTTCCCAAGGGAACAAAGCCTACATGATCACCATGTACTTTCTGCACCCTGCCCCACCTGCATCTTTTGAATCCCTCGGATTAATGGGAGCAGAGAGCTCCCAGAGACACGAGTTCTCACGGCATTAACTGGGGCTTGCCCCACTGGAGGCCTCCAAAGCCAGTGGATCAGCTGTGTCCCACAGCCAGCTGGGTCCGAGCACAGCAGCAGCTCCAGGCTGAGCCCAGCACAGCCCAGGGGCACACAGGCAGCTCAGGCACTTCCATGGACCTCAGCACTGGAGAACCTGGAGAAGCAACCCATTCTGCTGGGGGGAAGGGTGGAGGAGCCAGAGGAACAGATTATAGATTGGTTCTGATAAACTCAAGCCTTTAATGATCTACCCACACACTCGAGTTCGATCTGGCATTGACAAATTGAAGCTTTTAATGATGTGCCCACACATTTGAGTTGGCCACTCCTCTTCTACAACTTTCACAAAAATAGCATGCTGGGTTAAAGAAACTCTAATACTGCTACAACATGAGCAGAACCCTTGATCAAGGGTTTTTGGCAAACCTTCTTCTGCAAAAGATTTTTTGAAAGGGCCTCCAATACAGCCCTCTAACACAGACCCTCTTCACTGCCCTGCTCCCATATGGATTCTTCGAAGGCTACAGCTCGATAAGGGGCAATGAGATGCAGCAGCTTTAGCATAACTGAAATACAAAGTCAATCAAACCTTGAAACAGGAATCTGGGCTTCATTAATTCCAGCAATCACAACGTTTTTATTATCACTGTATTAATCAGAATAGGAAACCTATTAATCTGCCCCCAACAAAAATTAATCTTCGTAATATTGAACAGATTTGAAAGACAAGTTTTAATATTTCACTATTTAAATCTCAAAGGCAGAGGCACACAGCTCAGACGATTGGGCACATCACTGTGGACTTCATCTCATCAGCATGAGGTCCCCTACCTTTCCCTCTCTGTGCATCTCCACCCTGGGGTCCAGCTGCTCCTGGGGAAGGAATCCAGAGCATCATTTCCTACATTAAACTGCAAAAGGAGCAGGCAGTGCCTGATGCACTGAAGAGCAGTGAAGAGTTTTCGTTGTAAAGGAACAGCTCCACAGCCAGCAGTGCCTGCTCAGGCTGGACGTGCCACCCACACCAAGGGCTGTCTGGGTGTGAGGAGCTCTGCAAAGGGCAGGACACACCTGGGAGGCAGCAGAGGCGTCCCTGTGTGCACAGGCAATGAAAAGAGGTGCAGTGGGAGAGAACAGCAAGCGGCTGCCAAACAAGAAAGTATCTGAAATTCCTGTGCTCCACCGGAGCGAGTCAGGGACAGCTACACACACCTGGGCAGGTGACCTGCACCAACACCCCCCAAAGCTGCAAAACATCCCCCCAACACCACACAGGACATCAGAACAGAGCCCAGTTTAAAGGAGAAAACAGGTGGCAGAGGAGAAGTCCTTACAAAATGATGGCAAGGAGCAGGACGAGTCAGAAAGGGAAATAAAGACGAATGGCAAATGTGACTGCAAAAGGAGGAGAACCATCCAAAGCACCTCCTGGGTGCACCCTCCCAGCCCTGCCTGGATGAGCACATAGCTGCAGCTCCTTTTGCTTTTCTTCCATCACCATCCTGCTGTGGCACTTGTTGATGGACAGGTTATTGTGCTACTTGGCCAAATTTCCATAAAAGCAGCTTTCACCAACACAGGAATACATCCCCACACGCACTGACACACACCTCAGGACTGTATCTGGCACAAGCCAGGCCTGATCAAAGGCAGAACTTCAATCATCTCATGCACGACTCGTGTCAGGCTGTTTACTGACTGCACTGCAGCTACAGAACCCTGATTTAGCTAATGATTTCTCAAAGCCATGTTGCACAAAAGAAAACAGGTTCAACTTGTACATCAGTGCCTAAGAGACTGCTCCAAACCAGACAACTGTATGAAAAGTTGTGCCCATGTATACATATATACAAAACTGTTTTTAAGTGACTGTTTTAAATTAGAATAAATCTGTGTTCCACCAATTAAGCTTTGAATGCACGGCTGATATCGCTCGCTATTTTAAACAAGCGGCATAATAAACGCAAAAATTCAAATATTTTAGAGAAAATACTTGGAGAGTTGAGACATTAATTTTGCCATATACAATCTGTTTCACAGGGATTTAAAAAGCTTTATTGCCACCCTGGGTACATTGGAATAAAGATGAAACACCATCCTTTCCTATTTACATATTAAAAAATACGTGCCTTCTTGGTACAGATTACCAGGCTTGCTGATACATGACTCTGTTAAAAACAATACAGCCTGTCTAGAAAATCCAAAGCCACAAACTAGAAGTGTCCTTGCACTCTAACAGGTTCCAAAAGGAAATAAAATGTACTGCTGTCTTGTTTATCCTCCCCTCTGGCAAGTGTCCTGGGGGAGTGAGGCCAGAGGAGCTCCCCAGGGCTCTGCCTAACCATGGAGCTGTTTATCAGCCACCAGAACCAGCAGCAAAATAAAGGGAGTAAGATCAGACAGAAAAGCCTTGGGATCTCAGGATGTCTACATCCAGGTGGGAAAAAAAAAAAAAAAAAAGAAAAAAGAAACAAAAGTGACTGCCAAAAACCAATAAAACAAAATATACTCCCTCAAAAAAACCCTAACATCCATTTCTTATTTCTACTTAATATATTTTGATTGCAGCTTGAGATGATCAGCTAAAATGTTTCAATACAGACAATTTTTTTCTCCAAAATAAATAACCCTTTTTCTTTTTCCTCCTTTTTTCCTCTTTTTTTTCCCCCTTTAAATAAACTGCATTAGAAACACATGTCCAAAGCATCCCTGAAAAGACCACAAAGTCTGCTTGCAAGGGGAACCTCTGCACCGAGTGGTAACATTTGTTCTCCCCTTTCAGCTGGGATCCACCTCAACTTTTTGATGTTGGTTGGAGCTTTTATTTGCAAATAGAGCAGAGCTGCCTGGGATGGAGGGCTCCTCCAGAGAATGCCATGTGGCCTGCACAGATGTTCCTTTTATTCCCGTGTCCCACAAGGCTCCGAGGCTCGCCGGTGTTAAACAGATTACGCAAGTAGAACACTTGATTTTGCATGTCCCCCTTTTTTTCCCAACAGTTGTCTAATTTACTCAACTCATTCTGCCCCCTCCTTGTCCCTCACAATCACTATAGAGAACACAGAAAAGTGCAGCTGAAGCAAGGAAGTTTTTCCTTCAGGAGCAGAATATACAGGAATGCTCAGCATCCGCAAACAAGGCAGAAATGCTGAAGCACAAAACTTACTGGGACAGTAAAGTAACCAGCTCATTAGCCAGGTTGTGCTAAAGAAACTTCATTATATCCCAGCAGCATCAGTGGCTGCAAGTATCATAATCTCTCACCCTTATTTATATGTCCAAACGAGAAATGAACTTTTTCCAAAAAATAAAAAAAAAAAAAAAAATCTAACACTAATTATGGGTGCTAAGCATTTGAAAATCCTTGAAAATCTGGCCTTCAACTCGGT
Organism: Parus major; assembly: GCF_001522545.3. Lineage (NCBI taxonomy): Eukaryota > Metazoa > Chordata > Aves > Passeriformes > Paridae > Parus > Parus major. Next base: position 16,672,268 of record NC_031781.1, read on the forward strand.
CACAAAGAAGGGGCTTAATTTCCCGGCTGTCAGACATCCCAATCAACAACTGAAGTCAATGGGATCTACACGGCACCTTATTAAAAAAAAAAAAAACAACAAAAAAACAACAGAGCCTAAGAGGCCCATTAAGGAACTGCAGCTCCAGGGAGAGAACCTCACTGCTGAACCCAGCAGCAATACACAGCTTTTGTGCTCCAGCCACTTTGCCCTCATGCTTAATTTGATTAATCATTTTGGTATTATCCCCAATTAGAAAAGTGTCTAACAGGAAAAAAATAAATTTAAAAAAAAAATGGTTTAAGCCTAAGGAACGGAAGCTACTGAACACTGAAATGAGTTGGGACTTCTGGCATTTACCAAGGATACAAAATTGAAACTAAAAATTGAGGACAAATACAAAGGCATTGGTGTTTCATCCAGACTGTGGATTATGAATTTTTTTTTATTTTTTTTTTTTAATAAACTGAAACTGAATTCCAGATGTTGAAAGTTGGGAAGTAAAAACTGCTTTAGCTGTAAAAACACAGAAAGGTGAGACAAAAAATTCTGCTGAAATATAATGAATCTTAGGGATGAAAGCGAAGCCCATGCACCCCCTCACCAGGAGAGGGCTGGGACAGGGATTTTTGCACTCTGTGTGCCAAGCCAGGTAGTGGCACAGGGGTTTGCCCTGAGTTTCCTTTTAATAATGGGCAGACTAGAGCAGGAATCCCTGGGAATTCCTGCAGCAGGAAGGGGAACAAGCCTCCCCAGCAGTTCTGCCGTGTGGCAGAAGTTGTGAACCCACGGGACCTGTGGGCACCCAGACCTGGCTCCTCACAGCCACAGGTGGCACCTGGCAACTCCACCTGTGCAGCAACACCAGGGCAGGCAGCACTTTTGGATGCCATGGACACAAATTTGTACATCCCAAAAAGACACACAGACCCAGCTTTTCTTCAACCAGAGTCCAAATCACCCCTGACACAGCAGAGCCACGTCTGAGGCTGCACGGTTCCTTCAGCATCCAAACACAATCCAAATCCGGACCCGCATGACTAGTTCTCGGTTTATTTTATGGGCTTGATCACCACCAACACTCAGGGATTTTGAAAGCAGAATTCAAGGCAGTAATTTGAGATCACTGGTTTTGCCTCTGTTTGTTTCCATCACAGCATCCACAACGCTACAGATGAACACAGAACATTCAGAATATCCCACAGCATCCCACCAACTCCTTCCCAGAAGTGACTGAGTCTCGCCCCAAAATTCAGGAACAGCAGCAAATGTTTGGATTCTGATAAGAAGGGGAATATTCATCAGCATACTTCACTAGTGATGCAGTCACAACTTGCAAAGTTAGTCACAGAAATATGACTGAACTTGTCTGCTACCACACAACAAAGTACCGTCTAGTGGTTAAAATCGGAGGACATGATTCAGGAATGCAAGCCTTTTCAAAGAAGAACTAAAACACATGATTAAGTGCTGTTGAAGTCAATAGGCTGATTCAGAGACCAACTTCTGGAGCGATGGATAATACTCCCCACATTGCCATATGGCTCTCAGTCAAACTTCCTAGAAGCATTTGCTAATACCAGGTTCCACCACAGCTTTTGGGAGGCCTGCTTTTCCTTTGCCCTTTTTTTTTCCCCCCCCCTTTTTCTTTTTTTAAACCTATGTCTGGGATAATTTTCACCCACTCTGAAGATCCTTCAGGCTCTCACTGACTGGGACAGAATGTGCAGCCGTGATTACTGCAGGGTAGTGCAGATGCATGCAACAACTAATAGTCTCAAATGCAAAATTATCTACATATATAAATGAATGCAAGAACGTATTATATAAATATATGCTATATAAAATAATAAATGCAAATCTGTTATAATCCAAAGGCACTTTTTGTGGTGTTTAGTGAAAGGCACGCAAGCTTGTTACAGTGATGAAATCCAGCACAAGCATCTTGGCCAGCCGAGGGATCTTTGCAAACAATCCCAATCCCACCTCAGAACTCCTGAACCCGCTTCCTTTACGATTTCACTTCTCCTGCCAGCTCCCTGCTCACTGCTGCACTAAAATGTTCTGTGGCAGGTTTGCTACTCTGCTAATCTATTTTGTGCACAGACAGCAGCCCCTTGTCACAGCTTCCTGGTGACACCAGCACGGCCACCACATCCGACCCCTCCGGCAGCCCTGCTGCCCCACGCCAAGCCAGCCCCATCCAGAGGGTCACCAGGCTTCCTGGGAACGCCATCCAACAGCTCCCCAGCCTGCCCCAAGCCTGCCAACACAAACACACAGCAAACCAAACCCTCTAGCAGGATAAATGGCTACCCAGCACTGCTCAAGCTACATGTACAGCAACTCCGCTGCAGTTTGTATTTATGGGATGGGAAATGAAGGGGAAGACCACTGGCAGAGCCACCCACCGACTTTCATGTCCTCCCCCATGCACATGATTGAAATAATCCACTAATTTTGTACATTTCCTAATCCTTGAAAAGGTTGAAAACTTCCTCTTTGCATTTAGTAACGGGAAAAAAGAAAGAAAACAAAAGCCCAAGGAATTCTCGCTGGCTTTTTGAAACATTTCACAGATAAGGCGTAACATCATTTTTTAAGCAGTTTGAAAACACCCTATTACTGCCTACAATTAAATAAATGTAATCACAGCCTAAGCTGGCCCTCCCGGCCATCTGTCTTTAAGGCAATGGGGAAAGAAGAGGCGCTACAACGTGCAGTACTTTTTCTGGCTTTTAAAGTGTTTCTCCTTATTCAATATCTAAATTAAATCAAATGGAGTATACTAAGTAAGCCCATAAGACACAGCGCATGATGCAAGAGTCTTAAAATCCTTATCTACTGAGCACTCCAGCTTAAAGGCTGATGTTTTATGTTCCCCTGCAGCGCACGGGGATCCTGCTGGCTTGGCCAGACTAGGAAAATAAGCTTCGAATGACCAAATGCAACTGCAACTCGAAAAGTAGGAACCAAACCAGACACAACAAACCACAGAGCAGCCGCCCCAGCCCGGCCTGGGCTCACCCAGCACTGCCATTCCCTCGCGGCAGCACCGACTTCACCTTCCCTGGCTGCTGGGAAAGATGCTCAGGAGCCCAAACCCGCGAGAGGGGCCGCTCATCACGAGGTTTTCAGCCTGGGATGCTCGGGGTGAGGAAGGCAGGAAGCCGGAGCGCGCTGGCGGAGGCACAGACGCGTGGAGTTGAGCGAATCTGCTGAATTCCAAAGTTATGAATTCCCTGAGTTTAAGCGATTCTGAAAATGCCCGTGAGCCAAAATCCACAGTTCTGTCTGGATGCTCCCCCTGCAGGTCCTGGGGCAGGGGAACCCACCCCACCACGCACCCACAGGCCCCGTGGACAGGGCATTTTGGGTCATTTTCTGCCCCTGAGCATCCTGCAGACAGCTCACAGGACATCATTCCCTGATGGTGTTTCATCTCTATTCCAGTGTAGCCCAGGGTGGCTTTTCAAATAATGCTTTTCAAATCCCTGTGAAACAGATTGTATATGGCAAATCTAATGTCTAAATTAATGTCTCAAATCACCAAGTATTCTCTCTAAAATATTTGATTTTTTTGTGTTTGTTAAGCTGCTTGTTTAAAATAGCAAGCCATATCGGCTGTGTATTCAAAGCTTATTCTAATATTATTTTATTAATAATTTATTTATTCTAATTTAGAACAGCCACTTAAAACCAGATTTGTATACATGAGAACAACTTTTCCTGACCTCACTGATCCTGGGAAAGAAATGGGTGTTCCTTCAGGCTCATGCATCTGAATCTACCTCCCATGGCAGAAGCAGGGAGCACCAAGTACTGCAGGGCCTATAAATCCCAACTTCCAGTAACATGCAAATAAAACCAGAGTTCAAGTAGAACTCCACCATCTATATTCTGAGTTTTTATCTGTTTCTCTCCTGAATGCATGTCATCAAAAAATAACTACACATGAAACATCATTTTACCTGTCTAATAAAAGGGACATTTGCCACAAGTAAGAGTGAAGCAGCTCAAATATTAAAATGGGAATAAAACTATTGCTGATATCAATGGTATAAATTAATACTAGCAGTTGATTAAGTCCAGATGTATTCTCAGACTTTTATTCCAAGACTGGGACTTTTTCATTAAATTTGTGTTACTAAATAATATAACTGACTAAAGTCCTTAGCTCTACCAGATCAATCACTTTAGGTTTTGTTGTTAACTCATCTGCCCTACATTTGGCACACCTGCCCACAGAAACAAACCACACATTCTACCTTATTTCCTCCACAGAAAAGCTCTGTAATTTCCACCACATATACTAAGTATGTTTGGAGGTCAAACTTCACATCTCTTCCTTCGGGCTTTTTTTCCCCCCTTTGTTACATTTCAACTTGTAAGTGCCAGAAGACTTTTTCAAAGATGAATAAAAAAAACAAAAAACCCAAAAAACAACACAAAACCAAGACTTTCTGAGAAGAAAAAAAAATGCAAAAATCACATTTCCTCTGGACCAGACATCACAGCTTGAAAAGGAAGAAAGGGAGAGAAAAAGAGAGCGAGCCAGTTCATGCTGCAGAGCAGCCGCTGGGCTGGAGCTGTGACGACAGCACTGGGACATCCTCAAATCCACCCAGCATTCCAATAATGCAAAGCAAAGCACTGCCACCAGTGCAGCCAATCCAGGGGCATCCCAACCCTATGGCCAGAATGTATCTATCTGTGAAAAAGAGATAAGCTGAATTTTAAACCCTGGTGGTTGTTTTTTAAATCTTCTAAAATCAACAGGAACTCAGCGCACAGCGCTCCAGCAGCACTTGGAAAAACTGAGTTCACAGCACCGAGGGCACAGGGGGAAGCCTGGCCTTAGCCAACATCCTTTGGCATGAAGAGATTGCCTGACATCAGCAGAAAGGATCAAACCACGCTCTGAGAAGTTCCTTAGAGACGCAATATAAAAAGCCCAAGTAATATTAAAGTAATAGTGACTGATTCATGCTAATAAGGGCTAAGGAGAACAGAGAGGGAGGGAAAAAAAAATAAAAAAAAATAAAAGAGACACCAGCCTACAGCAGTAGTCAAAAGAAAAGTAACTTCAGGGCCCAAACCAATGGAATTTAAAAAAAAATTGAAACAATTTCATAAAACAACACTACTACAAGCCCACCCAAAGCAGCAAGAAGCCATTTTTACCATTTTAATCAAATACAAAGCTGATACACTAACTTAAAGGATCAAGACAAAATAAGATATGTGGGACGGCAATCCGAATGCCAAGTTTTACCCATGTGAGTTCAGTTATAAATGCTCGGAAAATGTGATTCCCTAACTTAGAAATAACAGCTGTAGCATTCAAAGGTACTCCAGTAATTACTGGAATGCTCGCTGAAAAACTAGACAGAAGCTAACATCTTACTTACATTAAATACACATTCACCACAAATTAAAAGAGCCACAGAAAAGGGGAAAAAAACAACAAAAAATAACAAAACCAGAAAACAATCAGGCGAGCAGATGTTCAAAAAAAGAAGGGGGAAAAATGACAGGAGAGAGCCAGATGCTCATTTCTGGTGGTTGTCACAGTGCAACAAAGGTATCCCACACCAGCAGCCCGCCCAAGTCACCAGAGCTCAACAGCCAAAGGGAGTCAGATTGTCACCTCTACGTCTGTAAGTGGTAATTTCATCCCAGATACTGCAATAACACGCTGCCTTAAAATCTCCGAAATGCTGCCTAGTCATCTGAGACAGGAGTAGAACAAGCAGCAACGCCAAGTGGAGTTGTCTGCTACTGCCTGAGGGACTCCTGGGTTTAGCAGCCGGGCTGGCATAAGGATTGTATTATCGAGGAGTGCCCTGCACTGCTTTATTAAGTGCCAGTGAAGTGTCTATTGCATTCAGTGCCTGGGAAATACGGTGAGAAACGTCAACCACCAACCACCAAACTACAAATTAAGCTACTTGACCAATCTGCGCTCATTATCAGCCGCTGGCCCTGGAAATAAACCGCTCTGGGAGCAAGGGGCCGGTGACGTTAGCAGAGACGGGGGAGAGAACCTCTCTGCAGAGAACAGAAAACCCCAGGACACGCTGGTAGGAGCAGCGAGTCCACACCCAGGCTTTGGAAGGAGGTACCCGGAGAGAAGTTATCTGCAAAATGTGCATCACACTCTCCTGGCTCTCTTCACACCTCCCCCTTCGCATCCCCACTCCCATGCACCTTCGCGTCTATTCCCACACTTCTCTCGCTACCCACATCCTGAACATATTTATGTTGTAAACATCCATTTGGAAGCGCTCGGTGAGCCTGTGGCACACAGAAGGATGCTGCTCTGAGCTTCAGGAGGCAGTCGGCTCGCCATGACCCCTCTCTCCCTCTCCCAGCAGCACAGGAGGAAAAAGAATTACTTGCCCTCACACTTATCTTTTATCCACTCAGGATCCAGATTATTGCCTAATAAAACTTCACGGCAAAGCTATTAAAAATTAAAGGGATATCTCCCTTCCTACATAATGATTTGTCACAAGCCAGACCTAAATCAGGATTGATGAGGTTCATGGTGCCTTCCTTCTTTTTTTCTTTTTAAATTTGGCAGAATTTCCTGATTTTTTTTTATTTTTTTTTTTTTTTTGCAGCCCTTCTCACTCCTTACTGACACAACATTTCTACTTCAGTGCTCCAGACCTTACTTCTTCATCAAGATGAAGTAAGAGGCGAGAGGCAGCTGAGCCAGCAGAAATGTTCCCACTGTCCTTCAGGAAACAGAGAAGAGTCCAAGTAGTTGGTATGATTCAGAACTAGTGGTAGGAAAAGGACAAACCAGATTACAGCAACAGAGGACTCCATCCAAAACCTGCATCCAAAGAGACTCCTGCTAACATATGGTGGAAATGTGACTTTTTGCAAATATCCTCCGCAGAAGCCAATTCCTCTCCTCCACCCAAGCCACATCCAATAGCTCTAGTAGAGCGAGCTGTTACTTACACGTATTAGTCAGGATAGGCATCAGCCACGATACCAATTTTAATCCATCTAGCTAATGAGGAATCTGCCATCTAGTTAACATGCTCAGACCCTCCAAAGAAATTAAAATCCACTTATTTAGGCTCCTCTCTCACTGAGCACTACCCTGGGCTGCTTTCCCCAGTCATCGTGTCCTGCGCTCCCTCCGCAGCACCGGCACCGCTCGGCTCCACCAATACAAAGGAGAAGCACCTGAAGAAGAATTGCACTGAAAAGACAGAACTCGGAAAGAATGCGTTAGCAACTTCAATCCAAATATAAAATGCATTTAAAGGTCATAATTTGCATAACTACATCTCATGTGTTTTGTTGTGTGGGGTTGTTGTTTTTTTTTTTTTTCTTTTTTAAATTGCTCTATCCTGGAAGGTGCCGAGCGCCGCTGCTTCTCATTTAAAGTTTTGACAACTCTTAGGGCTGTTTGGTGCTTGGCAGGAGCAGCTCTGCAGGGCATCCTAGGACCATGCTAACAGGTACATAGCATTAATAAAAAAAGACCTTTCCAAAACACAGACTAATGGAAGGAGACACACGGCACCGTTATCATGTGAGAACATGGCTGGGCTGACACAGGAGTTTTACTTTCTTGTGATGCAGTCTTGATAGTGGATTCAGAAAAACAGCAAGATACAACCAGTTGTAACAGGAAAAACTCAAAGTGCCCCAACAACTGTCACAGGTTTTTAAAATATTTTTATTCACTCGGATCTGCTGCTCCAATCTGCATCCAACAAGAAAACTACACTGATCCCCTAAACCTTCATCTCCAAACCCAGACCCAGTCCCATGAGAAGTGCCATATATTTTCTTTGAAAGGATTGTAACTGGAAGAGTAGCAGGTATGAGGAATGCCCTCTTCAACCGAAAGTGGAGATGCTGGTACATTCAGCTCTTGCTTCCTGCACGAAATTAATTACAACGGCCAATCTGTGCTGCTGCTTAGTCTGCAGGGGAAAAGATGAAATAGCTAAATTGATATCACAGCAAAGGAACGGCTCATCACAGCAATGTCTGCAGCTGAAGTGGAATTCTGCCTTTGCCTGAGCTACAGAAGGGAACTCTAGAGATGGCTGGAAACTGTGGCTACAAGCCTGCAGCTCCCCCAGCTTGTACAAATGTGCTTGCAGAGATCAGTGTGCTCAGCGTTGGGTTCAGAGGCTGAATGCAGCTCTATCACCATTAGCACCTGACTGAGGATTGACACAAACCACACACCACCTACAAAGGCACTGCACAGACCCAAGTGTGTGGGAAATGCAGGCTTCCCCAAAACCCTCTGTAACATCTCAGATGGTTTCCCACATTAAAAAAAAAAGAAAAAAAAAAGATCAAGGTTGCAGTATCTGTGTTAAATGGGATCTTTCATTTCCATGGCATCTGCTTGCATTCCTTTTGAAAGTTAAGAAATATTCTGTTTATTCTGGATTGGGCACAAGATCTTTCTCCAAAAGCAAGTTCCTCCCAGTGCAGGACCCAGTGTCCAACCATTAACCCAGCTTTGCCATGTTCACCACTAAACCATGTCCTTAGGCACTACAACCACACATTTTCTGAACACTTCCAGGGATGGTGGCTCTCTACCACTTCTCCAGGCAGATTGTTCAGTGCCTGACCATCCTTTCAGGGAAGAAACTTTCCGTAATATCCAAACTACACTTCCCTGGCACAACCTGACACCGTTTGCTCTTGAACTGATACACTTTTCTTATAACCATCAACCCTAAGACACGCACCTGGTAAGAGCTGCTGCCTTTCCAGCACTGACCCTGCAGCCTCCCCACCCTGCTGCCTCCGAGGGAAGGAAGCTGAAGCCCCCCACTCCTGGTCCTGTTTATCAGGGATCTTCACAGGCCCCAGGACAAGAGATGGCTCCATCCAGTGAAGCAACATTAAGTGAGAACTGGAGCAGGGACAGTCCAAACTCTCCAGAGCGTTCTGGCAGGAGCAGATCCACTCACAGCCTCAGGCATAGTGAGGAAAACCCACAGGCTCCCATCGCTGCAAGGCGTGCTTTGCTGTGCGCTCTTGTTTGTTTGTTTTGAAATATTCTGGCAGTGGAAACAGAGTCACTGTTTTGTTTTTCTCCCCCACATATGCTATATAATTTTGTCTCTAGCACTCGCTTCTTGCTTACTCAGTTGCCTATAGTCTGCCTCTCTCAGAGGAATGCTAGCTGTCTTTGTCCCCAAACTGCATCCTGATCCAACTGCTTTGTGTCATCCCACCAGCCCTGCTCAGGGAGCGACGATCAAAATATTTGTGCTAGGATGCAATGCAGGGAGATGGGCATGTAAGTTATTTCAGAGCAAAGCTGACCCACAAGGCTGAAGGGTGTGCAGAAGTGTTTTGGCTACTGAACTCGGGGAAACACGGCATGAAAAGAGGGAGTAATGCTACAAACAATACCAAGGCTTTGTTTGTGCCAGATACACTGCTAAGAAAATACCACATTTCAGCTGCACAACACAGCCAGCCCCCCTGCAAATGACTGCACAACATGACCACGCTTCCAGCAACATTTAAATATGGCCAATAAATTAATACAGGACATCCCAACTGGCCACGGGTCACAGTCATCAACAAGTAGGTCAAATTAATTCTGGAAGGCTGTGAGAGGCACATAAAATTGTGTGAGGCAGCAGTCCCAGGCAGGGATGAAGCAATCCCCACTTCAACTCATCCAAAAAGCACTGACACAAGCCCAGGTGCCAAAGGGATGCAGGACGAAGCCATTCCCAGTCTATGCAACTCGCCTGCCATCTCTGCAAGTTACAATTAACTTCCCAGACAAAACGCAAATACATTAAAAAAATACCCAAGCCAATTAAGACACAAGTGTTTAAAGACATGAGTAGTAATTACAAATGTATTATTCATACCTAATTTACAAGATGAACTTCTTTCAGTAAAATATTAAACTGTTTACATGCATTCAGGAAGACAATTTCCCCACCCTGCCTGTCCTGCTCTGGAGCGGTGACTATTGCTATGCAACAACTCCACAGACTTACAGTGTACACTATGGAGTAATCAGAAAATGTTTGACCTCAGATATCTACTTGACCCCACAGAAATGCAGACTCGCTCGCTATAAAATCCTAAACAATGGGGCAGACAAGGTCAGAGGGTCAAAGCAAGTATTAACAGGTCATTGTGCAACCCACTTGGGAGCAATTACTTCTGGTCACGGCTAAGTGGACACTTGATTGAATACCACTAAGACAGCTCACATCCCACAGATAACAATCCTCACAGCGATTAAGAATTAAAGCCCCCATGATTCAGCCTTTATTACTCAAATGAACCTAACTATTCCATAAAAAACTCTTGGTATATGCATGATGCAAGGTCTAAATTGAAATGCCACCTCATTAAACAATAATATCTAATTTTATCTAAATGAATTTTCATGAAAGTACGCCACACAGCTCAGGAATTTTTAAAATGAATTATCACAAGTGATACATAATTTCACCAAAACTGCTGCAGGAAAAAAAAAATTAGCTTCAGGGATGATAGGGAAACATCTATGCTGAATGAAAATTGCACTTCTTTCTGCAAGCAGAAAGGGTAAAAGGGGGCTTCAGGGCTTCTGCCAGACAATAGAGGCAGATTTTAATCAAATCAACACCTTTCTGCTATGTCAGGTATGCTCACCCTACCCCAGCCAACAGCAGCACTGAAACACGTGTCGAGTATCACTGCACACACAGGCCACCTTCAGAAATGGGGATATCCCCTGCACACAGCCCCTAAAATCAGGGTTTATTACCATAAACTGTTGAAAGAGCCACCCTTGACTGACTGTTAACTGGCCTCTATTTCCTCAGCTGAAAACAGTTTGTACATCCCTTCCTGAGGGTGAAAACCCTGCTCCAACACCCGAGAGCCATTTAAGAGCTCCTAATTATTTTACAAAAATGAGCAGCACAGATAAGATGACTGCTTTAAAAGGGCTTCCATCAGGAATCATTGAAAGAAAAAGAAAAAAAGGTAAGTGAATTTCATTTTTAGCCTATTCATTTATGGATTCCACGAGCACAGGTGGAAGGACCCACTGCCATATTGGTAAAAGCAAAAAAAAAAAAAAGCCATCACCCAAAGGTGCTCACAGCCTCATTTCTAAAGCTTCATATGTGACTTTTTCCAAAGCCTGTCTCTCCTTCAGACCCCACATGTCCAGGGAGTTCTTGGAATACCCTGAATATCTCCTTGCTACGGCTATGCCTTTCATAGGAGGACCAAAAAACCCCAAAAGCCAAAAAAAAAAGCCCCAATACAAAACACTAAAAACAGACACATTTTCCAAGCTAACAAGCCCAGCATAAACCCGTGGAAAGGAACAGGTTGCCCAGATGCTGGTTGTTGACCAGAGCACATGGAAGGCTGGGTTAGGCCATCAGGAAAGCGATGCTAACACAAATTTGGGCCCTTCTGGGGATGAGCTCCTGTGCCCCTTCCCTGCTCCGCCCCAGCAGCAAAGCCAGCGCCTCGGGATATTTAAGAGCACTGCATATGCAGACACTCGGATGTGCAAAATTATGCATGCATGTTTGGAGGCCATTTTAGAGCCCGGCTCATGAGTCATACAGAAAGTAGATCAGGAGAAAAAGAGAAGTTAAAAGATGCATCTTTTTGTATTCTTGCTACTGCAGCTCTTTCCCCCCCCTCCCACTTTTCTTAATATTGGAACTCTTTGGGTCTTCGTCCTGTAGCTGTTGGAAAATTGTGAGTTAAACCAGGAGTGTTTTACATTAATGTTAATACCGTGATAGTCAGCTGATAACATTTCAGATATGCAGGATCCAAGCCTGTCAGGCTGGTGTTCACCACTGTTGATTATTGCACAGGAGCACACGAGGAATGAAAAGCTGCGTGGTTGCTTCTCCCTTGTCCTGCTGCCAGCGAGGTGTAATAATGCTATTATGAAAAGCAAACAGGGATGAACTCTGCTCAAACGGTGAAGCCCAAGCTGAGAAATCAACTCCTGCATCAGTCATGGCCCTACAACAGAGTAATGCTGTCACAAAGTTCATCAAGCCCTCAAGATCCTCACCCTGGCTTAGCATATTGTGCATATTTCACTGGCACTGAATATTCATATTGTGGCAGTTTCTGGAGACCAACTAAAGCTGTCACTGTGGGGAAAAAGCAGCCCTGGAGTTCAGCCACCAGCTGGAGATTCCATCAGGAGGTCCATGCTTGGTTTTCCTCTCTTCCATGGACTTTCTGCCCACTTGCACATGCCCTGTACCTCTGCTTGCCCAGCTCTAGGGTAAGGATCTTGTATTCTCCTCCTACCCCGTGGGGGACAATGAGTGACAGACCCCAGTGCCCTGATCCTCTGGCAGACAGTGCTGTCGGGTGTTATAACAGCACACTGCAGATGAGAGTCCAAAAATAAGATCTATTCTCCAAGACAGGCCCCTTCATACCCGATAGGGCTGTAACTGGGAAACAGAAGTGCTGCCAGCAGACAGGGACTATTTGAGCTTTCTGGCACTGATGCACTGAAGAGGTACTGATGGCTCTGGGATACAGGAAGGTGGTTAAAATGGGGAAAAACTGAAGAGAGCTGGGAAAAACTTTGTCTCTGCAAGGCAGAACAAAGCCATGAAGGGATGCAAAAGCAGTCTGAAGTCAGAGTGGTGCTTTGCAGCCACTAACCCAGTGGTTGTCATGATGGACAAAGCTTTGGAAATAAAGACACGCATTTGGAAAAGGAAAAAAAAAAAAAAAAAAGATGAGACAAGAAGATACAAGAGAACTCACTGTGAGCTGCAGTTGAGTCAGAGAAGGGCAGGATTGTGAGACATTAAACAGGGAAAACCAACTGGTCTCACCAGCTCGGAATCATGGGGGAATCACTCACCAGGGATTCCTTGACCATGCTGTGCAGCATGTAGTCCCTTCCCATTTCCTAATGCTCTCCAAACCACTTAAGCATACCATACATAAAACACAAAGCTGAGAGTTATTACAGTCAGCCAGGCCAAAATCTGTGGAGTGGTTCAATGACTCTCTGACATGCTTCTGATGAGGAAGGTGAATGAATTGGAGAAGTCACACCTAAGTGAGCAAGGACAGTGGTGCCTCAGAGCACCAGACACTGCACAGGGGATGATACCTGGTATGAATCTGGGCACAAAAACCATTTTCAGGGCTCTATTTTTTTTTCTGTTTGCTGTTGTTTTGTTTGTATGTCCAGGAATTTCTTCTTGAATTATTAAGTGCTGGACTATTCCCTGATCTTTTTCTGCATGCTGCACTGGAGGCCACCTCCTGTCCACCCCATCCGCTCCCCTGCACCATCACTTGGCAAGGAATTCAGCACCTAGTAAAATTGAAACATTCAACAAAACAACCCTGACTAAAGTTTGGAAACCCACTCCCTACCTGGAGTTACTTCTGGGGTAGGGGAGAACACCACCCTGCTGCACGCTTCAGCTGCACTACCCAGGAAATACCATGTACTGAAACTGGTCTGAACAGTCACTTCCACACACCCTGTGCTGAGGACTGCACCCAAGCTGGACTCTGTAAGCACAGCCCTGCTGTCAGCGAACTCACATGTGAGTTTTTCAGAGAAAATATTACAGTTTTGTAGAAGAACCCACTTGATTTTAACCTCCTTCATCTGCCAGTGCAGACTTGGAACTCGAGCAACGAGGCACACAGGGGTGACACATGGGCATGTCCAAATTCACCAGGGGTGAACAGTGACACATTTGTTTCCCTCCCCTTGTTTAGCAACTGGAAAAATCATTGCAAAGGAGGTCGTGTCCCAAACCCATGGCTGGAGGTGAACGATCCGCACAGGATTGCTGCAGAGGAAGGAAATCAAGAAGGAAATGGCTGGGCCAGATAAAATCCCCAGTCTGCCCTCTTGTCAAACAGGAGGTTTCTGCTTCAGGAACAGATGGGAAGAGAATCCACTCCATGGCTAAGCCAGAGGAGGTAGAGGAGCCTGAAATAAAGTCCCTTTGACTTCAGCTCTGTGTCTCTGACAGCCTGACTCAGTCATGGACCGAGCAGATAACAGGCGACCATTCATCAGCTCAGCCAACACACAAAGGCAAGAATTTCCCTTCTTAAAGAGATTTAATGATAGAGCTTTAGAAACTGGTTAAAGGAAAGAGACTGAGAGTGAACACACTGGGGATGAGACCCAGTGGGTTGCTATTAATATTTCCCTGAAGCAGACAAGCCAGTTTGCAGCATTGGAGGGACACAATTCCAAGAGCTAGGCACACTTTTCAAGCAAAACACTGAGGAATTAGAGCTGAGTTCAGAGAAAAGTTTTTCCACCAATATAGTCAAATGAACTACTGACTTCTTTTTTTCAATCTCAAACAGAAAAAGCTGACCATGAATGCTTGTCTTCCTTGGTATACTGAGAAAAAAAAAATATACAACTAACCAGCTGGCTGGGGATGTCAGCCAATTCTCTGTCCAGGAAAGATTTTTTTTTTCTTCTCACATCTTCCTTTGAAAATTGAAAATTAAACGATGTTCCATAAGGACAGTCAGTCAGAGAGGAAGCCTGCAAGTGCTACCACACTCATCACCCAGAGCTGCATCCTCTTGTGCCAGTGGATCCTTCCAAAACACACCCCACCTCTGCCATCCTGCCCGCAAAGGGCTGCAGATGCTGTGCCTTTTCTAGGGTGAAGCAGTTGGGAGCAGAGAAAAGCAGCTTTCAGCTCTGCAGCTTTTTTCCTGTTCAGCTCCCTGCAACACTTGCCTTCCTTTTTGGTACAGAATACTTCAGTTGCCTGGAGCTATTCTAGTTTATACTGGGCATTCATAGCAGAAGCCCAACATCTCTTGCTATTTTTGCTCATGGCTACCTAGGCAAGCAGCTCCTGTGCCACTGAGAAGCACCTTCTTAATGAAGCAACTATGAGATCAATGTTGTATGACTTCCAAAAGCAAAACAGTTTACAATTAGCTGAAGGTCTGGTATTTGACAGTTTTTTATGGCTCTTTTACAACTGTTTGCAAATCTTTTCTTCCTTTAAATTATTCTGAAAAGTGTTAGGGGAAAGCCAAAAGTTATTTTGTGCAAGCATGTGTCTACTTGTGTGAATCCAAAAGTCTTTTTAATTTAAAACCACCATTACAAACGCCTGTATTTACATGATAGTTGTTTATGTAATGCTCTAAAGAAAATCTAAATGGAGCACAGAAGCCAATGCTAATGCAGAAGATGGTGGGAGTTAATGAACATGCTCCTGGGGCAGTCCAGAAGATGGCAAGACTTACAGCCTGTGCCATAAGGATTCAACAAAAAGACTGCATCTCTCAAAAAAAAACTTCTGATACAACCTCCATGCGTGCATAACCTGTCATTTTTAGGCTCCTCATCTGGATTCCTGTGATGTTCAGGACCTCTGTTCACATATTAGTTCAGCATAAAAAAAAAAAAAAAAGAAAGTCAGATTTATAAGCACACCACCCCCAAAATTCAATCCTTCTCTTGAGATTTAAAGCATTTCAATAAATGAAAGCAAATGCAGAAATTAAACTCAGAAGTCTCTCTTCAAGCAGGTCTTTTCTGACTCCACGCCTCTCCTCCTTTCATTCATGGCATGTGAACCTTTCAGTACTCCTGAATCCAAGTCACAAGTCTGGAACAATCTGACTTCCAAAGCGGGGCAGCAGCCCAGGTCTTGGCTCCCAACAGCACGACACAGCCCCCACCTTCACCTCAAAGTATCACCTACTCCAAGTGAAAGCACAAGAGAAAGCATTCACAGATAAAAAGCATGTTCTAGCCTGAGGCCTGTCAGCATGGCACATGCCTAAAGAGAAAAATGAATCTACATGATAGAGACTTGAAATGCAGGTGCCTGGATGGCAATGAGGATTTCCAAAAGGAGGCTTATGTATGGTAAAAGAAAAGAAAAAAGGGATGTTCATTTGCAAGAGAAGGCAGGACAAAAACCAAAGCTACACCTGTAAGAAACAAGTTTCTTTGCCAGGTGCAGTAAGAAGGTTGTACCTTCATTTGAGACTCCAGCCAAAAAGATTAAAGCCATTTCCACCCTCACCCAAATCACCAAGGAGACCAAACCTTCTTCAGCTTTTAACTGCACTGAAGTCAGAACCGAGGGAGGATTGACGAGAACCCTCTCCCAAGCCTCAGATCACTATCACTGCTCCACAGCATCCTCCCTGCTCCCCCTGCTCCCTGCCCCTCTCCCAGGGGGTGCAGCAGCTCCCAGCCAGCCCACCACACACAGCTGGGGCAGCATCTTGCTGGACAAGACACCCTGATCGATGCCAGCTTTCCCTCGATATCGTGCCCATGGTTTGGCAACACCGTGCCCACAATCCAGACTGACGGCATGCAAGATCCTACATCTTCCAGGGGAAGCTGAGCTCCAGCTCACAAAGTGCCTCCAGCAATGGGGAACTCTACCAAGTTATGTACTCTTATGCAAGTCTGGGGTTTTTTAAACACCTGAAGAAAAAAAGAAGAGAGAGAAATCAGTCCAGTAATCCTTGTTGATTATACTCACAGTAATTATACTTGTGTTATGCCAACAGCATCTTCAGTCTTGAGATTGGAGATAGCTCCACTGCCTCACGGATGAAACAAAACCACAGGTTTTAAGCCACTAGAAAAAGGACAGTAGGCGTGGAAGGTGTTTTGGGGATGCAGGACAAGCAGAGCAGCTGGATGCTGCTGCTATCTGTAAAAGCACTCCGCTCCTACCTGGGGCAGAAAGCATAGCCCAAACTCTGCTCTATCAATGCCTTCCATGACAGCAGAGCAGTGAAGGTGCAAGGACACAGCAGACCAGACCAGGGGCCACAAGTCCAAGACAAGATGAAGATGACAGCCTGCCAGAATGATCAGACAAGGTTCTCACAGACCTGAGCAAAACAAGGCATTTCATGCAGGTTCAACCCCTTTGCTCTGGGGAGCTGCCGTGTCCCCCAGGGCAGGCGGGCCCTCTGAGCCCAGGCAGGTGCCAGGCAGCTGGGACCTGTCTGTGCCTGGCATCATGTGTGCCACCACTGGGGGATGGACACAGCCCTGTGCCACCCAGCCCCTCTGCTCCTGCTTCTTCCAAGCTGAGCAAAAATGTAAGAACAACAAAACCCTCGTCCCCACTTACCTCTCTGTGCAGCCAGGTAGAGTTACTAAACTTGTAAAATCTATTTTTTTTCCTCCTAGATGAAGGCTTTACATTCACATCAGTAAAGAAATGCCCAAGGTCTAGAGGACTTGATCCAAGAGCTACCATCCTCCAGTCCTTACAGGAAGAATGTCCAACTTCCTAAATATTTGAATACATATCTTACAATATAAGTACATTGTGTGGGATGAGAGAGAACAGTCACCACATCACAGTTTGCTCAGCTGGATCCTGCCCAGCTGTGGGATCACCAGTGAGCAACAGATAAATTTCAGTCCTGTTCTGACACTGGTTCCTCCTGTTGCTTTTGGCGTGTTGCTTAACACCCAGCATGTCCAAGTTTCATCACTTTATATATATACATACATAGATCTATGTATACATACATACTGTAGAAACCATATTTATTCAACCTCCTACAATGTTCAAGAAAGCACTGAATTATGCTAAAGCAGTTGAAAGTGAGGAGCTCTATCTGAGACCGAGATCAGGAGCCTGGAGAGAACAAGCAGTGATTTCACATCAGGCTGCAGAGCTCTGGAGCGAGCAGCCATCACCAGCCTTTGAAAATCAGGACCCTTTTGAGGGAGCTTAAAGACGGGTGAAAAAACACTCAAGATCTTTGGAGGGGAAAAAAAATAAATATATATATAGATATATGATCAGAAGACACCACAGCCAACCCAAAGCACTTATGGGGAAACCACTGATTTGCAATTCCAAACCACTTTTCCGCCCGAATCCTCCACTTACTATCTTATCTGATCTTCTCTGAGGGAATCCCCCAAACCATCTCGGCTTCACAAAGGACCTCTCAAGCTGCACTCTGAGCACTTCTTACCACTGCAGGTTTGTGTAAAATGCTGACAAACTAACAGCATTTTTGTCACCTTTTTTTGTAGGTTTTGGGTTTTTTTGGTTTGGTGTTTTTTTTGGTTGTTTTTTTTTTTTTTTCTGGCGAAGTTATTCTTATCAGGCACCAGGCTCTGCTCTCTTTGCCAAATAAAAGTTGCCATACCCCAGACAGACACACACTTTTACTGGCCACGTTAATATTAACATAAAATACATTTTAAGCTGGACATGATCTGTGTGAGCACTGTAACAAAAAAAATGTTGCTTTACTGACGTTCAATAAATGTTTTTAAGTGAGCAACCACGGGCAGTTCTGCTTGGTGGCTCAAAACCAGGCATGTTCTGCTACAATGGTAAAAAATACTGCTAAGAAACACCTCAAACCCACTGTACCACACCAAGAGAGAGGTCATGTTGAAGCAGACTGAAGACATTGATCCTTTTTATTAGCAAAACGCCCTACATTAGATGACCTCAGCATTTCACAAGCATTATATTTAAATCCTCCAGCCGTCTCTTAACGTGGCAACTTTTCCCATTCCCACTTTGTAGACAGAAGCACAAAGACATGGAGGACATGGTGTAGCAATAGTTATGAAATAAAGAAGTCTCAAATTTCTGACAGCAAGTTTAAATTTTGAGGCAACATTAATGCCCTTTGTCCAAAAATCTTTTTGCTGAAATCAGTAGGAAAGTAAGAAGGCTCCCTCCCTCTCCCTTTGTTATTCTGTCTTCTTGGAGGGAGAAAAAAAATTAAGAAAATACCTTCAATTTGGAATTAAAATCCTTTCAGCAAACAATTTTTAAGGAACACTGCATGGAAACACACCTTTTTTAAGCTGGGATGTCAAAAGCCCAAAAAAAAGTGTCACAGAATAATGATGCTTTATTTGAACAATCAGTATCAGTCTGTTCTTGGCATTAATTTTGGAAATGGTATAGCTAATATGACAGCTATGATTTGGAGCCTTCAAAAGGCATAAGCTATTGGCATTTTAAATACATTACACACAAACATGCACGCACCCCTACACCCACACTAACTCTGCAGATTTGTTCTGCTCCTGTCTGCTGGCTCTTCTGCGTGTACTCCACAACAGATTGTTTCCTTCCCTCATCCCAGTTTCCTAAGGGGGCTTTACATCAGGCACCCAAATAAAAAGGGTTCAAAGAGACCTGCATTACCAGAGCACACAGCAGAAGGGATCCTCTGCGACTCAGTGGACACAATCAAGCCTTTCAATTAAACTATTACCCAAAAAGGTGTGGGTGGCTTATTACCAAACACAGCATTTATTTTAAAAAAATTGAGAGTACCATTAGAAACACCTAATATAACTCTTATTAACTTATTTGAATCTAGTTGTGAGCACATTGGGTTTGTAAGTGTCTGCTAACATAGCATTCTGTTTGCCTAATTAAGTTTTCAGTAGGGGAAGCTATAGCTCTCACATTAATATAGGGAACTGAAAAAAAAATCACATATAAACCAATGCTGAGCTTGATTTACCTTTATTGTGTAAGGATTTGCTACAGGCTCTTCAACAACTGCTAACTAATTTTCCATCAAAAAGCACAAGTGCTGTACAAATTCCCACTTCAGCCCAAGCTGATGGGGATGACGGACTCTCCCCAAATTATAAACCCTCAACGCAATCCCTACAGCACTTCCAGGCCCTCTGGTTTTCCTCATCACTTTTTCCCTTTGCTAGTCCATGTTCTGAACCTTGAGCTTATTCCCCCAGCCGTGCTGCTAAGCAGTAATGCTCTAGCTGGGGAGCATCAAGCGGAGGAAAATTACCATTAGCCAAAAAAAAATTAATCTTAAGAGGCTTAAAAGAAATCTCAGGGAATCAACTCCGATCTCCATGACAAATAATTAGCAAAATAAAGATAAAATACTGAAGCATCTCAGCTTTCTGCTACATTCCAAAGCGGCTTATTTTCTCCCTAAATTTTACTCTTGCTGCATTTAAAATGCTCGCTTGCAACTTCCAAAAAAAGAAGAGGGGGGAAAAAAACCCCAAAAAGCAAACAAAGACAGAGTGTTTTGTCCAAAAAGACAAGATTTCTGCCTGGCCAGTCCCTGTACCCAGCCCTGCTCCAAGCAGGGCCCCCAACCCACGCCCCACGGGAACTGCTCATGGGGTGAGCACGGCTGGAAAAGGCCCATATTACAGCATTAATATAATTTACAAAATGGTTAAAAATCAGAATGTTTTTCCTTCGTGAAAAATAACACACTTAATGCTTTTCATCTGGCACATAAAATTTACAATACCTCCAGGAACATTTTCTTTGGTTAAACCAACACTATTGGTACTTTTTTAGCCTATAAGCATATTACAACCCCAGCTTTTTATGGGTTTTTTTGGTTGTTGTTTTCACCCATTGTAATAAACTTTTCAGAACCAGAAATGATCAACAATAAAAAGCATTCCCATGTCAAACAATTTTAACTACTGCTTTTAAAACAATAATAAAAAAGGCGGGGTTTGGAGAGGCGGGGGGGGAAGAGGAGGATTGGCTTCAAACCTGACTCGTACAGTAACTATCTCGCTGTAATTAATATCAAGCGATGGCCTGCGCGGCCAGACTGGAGCTGTGTGCCCGGAATTGTTTCCGTGCCGCTTGCAGCAGGCAGCCGCAGCAGATGTTGGCTGCTAAAGGGCGCAGACGACACAGTTCATGACTCCTCGGAGGCGGCTGCGCCACATCTGCAGCCCACGGAGCGGCACACACCGGCCAGCCCGAGCCGAGCCGAGCCAGCCCTCTTCTGTGCCGGGGCTAAAAATACAGGAGGGTGTTTGTTCGCTCCGGGCCGGGCAGCGCCGCTGGAAGCATCCCGGAGCATCCCGGGCGCGCCGGGCGAGCGGCGAGCGGCAGCCGCTGCCTCCGAGCGCCGCTCCGCACGCCCGCTCCTCATTAACTGGGCGGCGATCCAAGTTCATCTGGGCCCCAGAGAAAGGCAGTGCTTGTGTTTAGACCGCACAATACTGACATAACATTAACAGATTTACATATGCAAAACTGTGAAGCAACAGGCATTCCCCCTCAATTGACCCACAGCTTGTAGTGGCTGCCGAGTTATTCCCTGCTTAGGCTCCGTAACCAAGTGGGCGTCATGCGACTACCATCTGGGTACCACTTATTTAAAGCTGGCAGTCTCTCTGTAATAGGCAAGCTGGCAATAAGCAGGAAGGGAATAAATTGCATCATTTAGTTAACATCCACTTGCTTTGCGGCTGTTAAAAACCCATGACTGAATAATAATTTGGTTATTTCTTTTGCCAGACAATGCTGTCAGCCAAAAGCATACTACGCATGCTGCAAAACGTCAGCTTGCAAAATTTCCACTTTAAAAATAAATTAAGAAATTTGCAGTATAATGCGAGCTAAGAAGTTTTTCTAATGCTAGCAACTCAAAAGCAATCGAGCTCTAAAAATAAACATGCACTGCTGTAGTCACCAGATTCTGCTTTTCCCTAAAATCTTCTTTGTTTTTGTCAGCCACCCACCCCAATCCATTAAATTCGCCAAACATCACCAACCTGGCCCGTTACAAGCACAGGAACCGGGATTTGCTCGCAGGAATGCTCGTTAGATCCCAACACTTCTCCATTTCATGCTACCCACTGCCCTTCTCATCCTTTGCCTTAATTCATAGATTTTATCATTTCCTTCTGTCTGACAACTGCTTTCACACAAATCGGTATCAAAGAAAGTGGCTGAAACCAGAGACCACTGAAATACAGCGAGAACGTAGCCTTTGTTAAAAAAACAAAAAAGAAGGAAACAAAGAGCTTTTGAAGTGGGTTTCTCTTTGGGGCTCTTCGGTTTGCAGAAAATTAAGTTACCAATAGTAATCAATTTTTTTTTTGTCCCAATTTGCTCGAAATACGGCCTATGCACACATATCTCAACATCCATCTCTCCTCAGGACTAAAGGAAAAGACCATGCTGAGTGCACTTTTTACTGCAGAGATAACAAGGCTTTGCATTTTACAGTGGGAAAAGTCAGAAGAAACTTTTCCATTGGGATTAACGGCGAGGACGAGCCCAGAGCACAGTCCACAGGTAAGAGCGTCTCAGTATCTCCGTCTCCCACAAAACCAGGCTCTCTCGCTCCTCATCACATTTTGAAGGGGAACCAGGGGCTCTGCAGTGCAGAAACAAGACAACCAGCAGTAAGTGGAAAGCTGAGTTCATGAGGAGCTCGATTCCAGTGTCAGTGATGAAGAGGATGGCGGAGCAGAGGCTCCAGCACCCACGCTGGGCACGGCACAGGAACACCACACAGCTGGGCGTGGAGACACACCAAGACAGCTGTGCTCCCCTCCCCAGCACTACCTCATCTCCCCCAGGGCCCAACAGGGAGAGGTGCCAGTGTCCACACGGTGCCATGCTGCTGATGGCAGGTACACGTGTGGATTCCACACAGGTGACCCCTTTCACAGTCCAGCAGCCATAAAGCCCTGGAGCAATAGGACCTTCAGCACTCCATCTCAAAATCCTCCCTGAGCTAACACACACAACAACTGTTCCCTTTAAAAAAAGCATCATTTGGAAAAGAGCTTTTACCAGACTTCCACAGCACTGTGCAGCTCTTGCTGGGATGCTCAGCCAGCCCAAGGCAGGCAGGGAAGCACAGGACCCACGGCCACCACAGAACTCCACGAGGTGGGACCACCACTCTGGAATACAGGAGACCTAAGGGCCAGTGTAACAGCTTGCAAGCTTTACAAACAGGAATGAAAGTAAGATGGAAAAGAAGGATTTCAGTTGACACCAACCTGGCAAGACAGTGTCCAATGAAGGGTGAGAGTAAAAAAGGGAACAGAAACCGAGGGCAGAGAGAAAAATCTGTCAGAGGAAGTGTGATGCCAAAAACTGTTCCAGGACCCCTGGCTGGATGCCAACTCCAAGCCTCCAATAAAATAAGGCTACAGAGCCCCTGAAACCTTCCTGATGAAAAAATCTGTGCAGGCTGAGGTTTGTCAAGTCATACTTGTGCTTGCTGTGCTCCACCACCCTCACCCAGAGGTCTCAGCTTGGAATACTTCTCTGCAGAGGAGACCCAAGGCATCCAGTAACTTTGGCAAGGAGAGACGTGCATCCCCTAAAGCATTTGTGTAACTCAGAGTGTTTGAAAAGCTCTGCAGTACTAAGCCATAGCACTGTTAATTGTATATACCATACCCAAGATCATCAACCCAGTAACGTTGTCACCCATGTGGTACATTACTGTATGGTCAATCTCCCTAATTATTCTTGAGTTATTTTTTCCAGTAGATCTACAAAATTATCAGCATAAATCTCAAAACATTTACCAGTCAACAAACTCAGCACAACAGACATAAGCTTGGCCCTGACAAATAAAAAGACTAAGGAAAATGTATTTATTTGTAGCAAATGTCCTTTCCTATAACCATCAAATAGATTACAACTGCATTTCTTTCCTCGCACTGCACGCTGGGATCCAGGCATTTAACTAGCACACACTACAGTGCTGGATTAATCATAAATAGAATATATTTTTAAGTGCATTAATTATGTAACAGATGCTTCCAGGATTCCAATGGAGGTAATTTTTAAAATCCCAGTGTACAGTTTTATGAATCTGTGCAGTTTCAAGGTTGTTTTTAATTTGCACTCGATACTACACTTACTTAAAACCAAGAGGTAATCAACCACTGCCTAATTATTTTTCCTTTTTTCAGTTCAGGCTGGAAGACATATCCTACACTATTGCTGTCCAACACCCCAGTTGGTGACAGAGGTTCCTCCCATTTCTTTGCCATGATGATGGGTTTGAATAATGAGCTGTGTGAATGCAAGAATTCTTCATTTGCCTTCTATTAATTTCTCCTGCTCAGACTCATTTCTGCCATTCAGAAGTCTCTGTCTCCTCCTGCACGTTCCCACTCATGTATCAGATGTGATTCAGTGCACACAGCACACATGGAGACCCTAACAGGGACAGTGGGGCACAGTCAGAATGCTCAGGGTTTCCAAACAGCCATTTATTTCCTGATGGGGTACCATGAATGGTTGGACTCAATGATCTTAGAGGTCTTTCCCAGCTTTAATGATCCTAAATCTATAAATAACTCATTGCTTTGAAAAATGGAATTAAATTGAGTTCACTTAGAGTTCTGCCACACTCGAGAAAAATGGGGTTTACCTTACTTACCTTGATAATAACAAAAATGGCACATCCAGCTCCTGGCTACGGCACTACAGTGACAGGGACAGGGACAGGGGTGGGATGATGGAGATCTCAGCAGCCTTTGGATGGCTGCACTGGAGCACCCTGGGGCACAAGCACCACAGCCTCCATGTGTTGGATGAGAAGTTTGCTTTCCTTTCCATCTTTGCACATCTCACAACTCTTGGATCAAATCACACATCTCCTCTCAGAGCTTCATCTCTGCATCTGTCTGCAACGCTTAATTTGTCATGACTTGGAGGGGCATTTTTCCAGGCACTCACTGCATGTGCAGCCTGGGAAGTGGCAGAGCCCAAACCCTGATAACACTGGCTTGGACTCTCCTTGCAACAAACCCTCCCTCTGGTCCAGGAGGTGAGGGGAAAATACAGGAGGACACAGAGCAATTAGGGTTCCAGTCAGATGTGGTGTTGACACGTAACAATGAACAGTGAATAATCCTAATGCAAGGTGAGGGTTATTTAGGAGCATACAGTAACTGCACATACAACCTCAACACATGGTGAAGAGAGGGGGTGAGGACAGGAAGGGTTCAGGAACCCAGCTCTGCTCACCAGCCACCCCTGGGAATATCCACACCTCAGGCTGGGCACAAACCAAGCAGGAACAAAAAGGTGAGTAGCAGGAATTTCACTCCTACAATATATTTTATTCTGGCTGCTACTCCTTTCCAAAAAAATAAAGGTAATAGTTACAAGTGAGGGTTAACACTGTGCTGCCTCACTTCACAGACTGCACATTCCAATTCCTCAACAAGGCAATGCAAAATCAGGCAGTGAACAGGCTGAAGTCAGCTGGAGAAGGCAGATGACTTTGTGCAACGCCAGGGAGGCCCTGGGGCAGGCAGCTGTGTGCTGGGCTGGGTCTCACTTCCCTGGGCACACCACAGCCAGTCCCCAGCAGCACCCAAGGACTCCACTGACAGTGAAAGCCCCGTGGGCACAGCCCTGGCCAGGGGGCACCCGGCCTCTCCTCACTCCAGCCACCCCAAAAATGATCCACTGGCTCTGATGGGGCATGGAGAACGCTCCCCTGACCTCATCACCAGACACTGGTCACACAGCAAGGCTTGGGGGCAGTCAGGGACACCCTGAAATGCTGCTCTGTGGTACCAACCCCTCCCAAAACACTCCGGTGATCCACCTGCAGCGGAGCATAGGGATAGCAAAGGAAGAGAAGCTCTCAGGGATGAGAAGGTGCCTCCACCTGGGGAGGGAGAGCAACCCTGAGCACACCGCAGGGTAGAGGGATCAGGTCCCTGCCAAACTGCAGCACACCTTTGCCTTCATAATCCCTGTGACAAAGGAATGCCAACCCCATGCCAGGTTATCACAAGGTGATAAAGACTCGTGGGCTGTACCTGCTTGGCTTGGCTTGAGCAAGGCTCCCTCGGGGCTCCTCTGCTTTCACTTCCTATGAATGTGCACCTGCACCCATATCAAAAAAAGTAAAAGCATTAAGTGTATTCAAAGCTTTGCTCAAAGCTTTACTCAAAGGCTGGGGTGACCCCGGTGCACGGTGACACCTGGGCTCACCAGCAGCACCATCACTGACACTGCCTGTGGCTGTCCCTGCCCTGCAGCTCCCCAGGCACCCCCACAGCCAGCACACCCACCCTGCACAGCACCCATTGAGCACACACCATGGGGCAGAACCTTTCTGGGGTGAACCTCTTCCTGAGCTCTGGCCACCTCTGTCCTTGTCAGCATGGCTCTCTAACTCCACAGGACAGCAGGCTGGGCACAGCTTTATCTGAGTTTTATGTGCAGCTGCATTTGCTTATCACACAGATAAGTTATTACAAAAACAAGAAGAAACACCAGCAGCCAATAACCTGGGTATCTCAGTGCCCTCATCACAAATTTCCAGCCTCTGGACCAGCTCATTATCCACAGCTCACAGGGAAGGAAGAAACCCAAAGAATACACGATGCCAGGACGTGCACAGTAACAACTTCAGTACCTGGCATTAAGGGAGCAGCATCAAATTAACAGTTAATGGAAACCCCACACTTGGGAGCTTTGGCAGGGTGGTCCCACCAGCAGGCACTGCTGGGAGCATGCCCCAGGGCAGCTGGGCAAGGAAGGCTCCTCTGCCCAGACTGAGAAGAGCACATCCAGACACAAAGCCTCTGGCAGAGGTCTCACATTACAGCAAACAAAATCAAGTGGCCAAGGGGGTGGCCCTGACCCCTCCAGACCCTCCTCTGATCTCCAGAATCCAGTGAGGATGTTCAACTGACAGAAAACATTTTTTTCCTGCTTAAGCTGATTTTTTGCTGGTCAGCTTCCTGCACAGTCTCACCCTCTGGTCAGCTGAAGCTCAGGAGATGCAATGGGAAGCACACACAGGGACAAGCTGAGATTTCCAAATCTACTTCACTGCAAAGTGAAGCGAGCCCTCACTCTGTACAGCACCAAGCACACTGTCAAATAGTCAACCAGAAAGTAGCTTTCATCTGAGGAAAAACAAAGGAGGCAAAGGCTTTCCAAGGAAACAATTCCCATTTGATGCATGTCATGAAGTTGTGAGAGCACTTGAGTCACAGCACACGTGTGGACCATTGTGATGTGCTCGCAGAGCGATGTGTCCTCCTCCTCAATCTGCAGAGAGCATCCACCTGGCAGAGGTTGAAACATGCGGAGGTGATTCAACACCGATGAACAGAAACACTGAGACATGCTGTTCTTAACACAGGGGCTGTACCTGACACCACTTTTATTTACTCAGAAAAGTTTTCTGCCCTGTATGACCTTCCCCTGCCAATTTACCCACGTGTTAAGCAGAATCTCCATCCTACCCTGGATGGCTCACTACAATCTGACAAGTGGACAGTACTTCCAATATGGGCAGATATTTTTTTTTTCTTTCAGACCTATGAGAATATATAGGTTGAAAACTTTATATTACTAAATAAAACAATTTATAAATACAGAAGTAACAAATAATAAATATTACCTGACAAAGCATTATACTTTCTTTGTAGTAGCAGGGAAAAAAAACCCACAAAAACCTCATAAAGAAATAGAAGGAAAAAAAAATCTTCCTACCAGAATGTAAATATTTGTGCATAGCAAGAATGAAGTATTTCCATAAAGCTTTCAATAAAGGATAACTGCAGGCCAAATTTTACCCGTAGATACAGGCATGTAACTTCAGCTAAAGTTACTCAGGGCTGCCCAAGTTTCTGGGAGGCCAACTCAAGCAAACAGTGCTCATGTCCAGGACTGTGAGCTCAGGAGCTGAGGCCACACTCCCAGCTCTTTTGAGAGAGGCAGACAAGATCTGCTTCAAATCAGTGAAGAATTTCAGAGATGAGTCAAACCTGCAGGATTTGCTGCAATACTCGCTGCAAAAGAGGATGTGAGAACTGGCAAGTACGCTGTGTTTACTCACTGTGCCATCTAATTCTGGAAACTCGAGCTGAGATTCAGCATTCGAGCACGACTCCAAGGGGTGGTGGGAAGATCCTGGCCCCGTTACAAAGCCACTCGTTGGGCTAAACTGGTGGTATCTGCTCAAGCAGGGCCATGGGCTGACCCAGACAGAGGTTCTGCAGCTGGCAGGAGAAGCCTCCTCAGGGCAGAGGCCGCACCACATCTGCCTCCAGCCCAGGGACGAGCCTCCGCAGGCACCGGCGCACACGAGGAACAGAGATGCTCTAAAAATCACACACTGCTTCAGTTAATGACACAGATTTACTCGGGGTGTTAGCCTGTTTTGCTAAAAAAAGCCAACCAGATTTTTTTTTTCTTTTTTCCTGGTGCAAACTGTCCTTTATAGAGACTATTAATATCCCTCTTCCTTCAGTTCAAGCTCTACTTCTCTTCCTTGTTCTCCCACTGACTTAAAAGATAAGTTGCAAAACGAGATCTAATTTATCTCTATCTTTTGTCCTCATCCATTCCCTCCTGCTACTGCCTGGACAGGCAGATTGTCCTGTAGGGAATCACTGCATGGAGCACAGAGTTTCTATTTGCTGCAATACATTTTTAAGCAGAAAATGGAAGATTTTACCTGGTTTATACTAAACAGAACCCCTTTGGTTCTGGCCTCATGTAATTAATTCTGCACAAGGTAATAACTTAGATAACACACCTTGCTATAGGCAGCCACCTCAAACAACAGCAAATATTGCTCACTATCAGATACCAGTGAAGACAACAGCAGTGGATGTTGGCTGCCAGGAGGTTATGCTGAAACAAATGCACTTTTATTTTTCCCTTTAAATTACAAAAGATTACCATTTTACTCAGCAATGCCCCTTATTAAATTGAAACTCTCCACATCAGAATTAAATACATCCTATCTACTCAAAATGAAGTGTATTATTTATCAGTAATATTTAATGACAAAAACCTGATAACTTTCTCCGATTATACCACTGATTTCCTCCAGTCATGCATCATTGGCTCTGCTGGTCATTAGCATTATCACAGTGCATAAACTCTGGCTTAGGCAGCAAGTTTGATAACAGGGCCAGACACCTATAGCTACCATTTTTCAGTTTGTTCAGATTTACTAGTTTACCTCTCTGTGAGCGTGCCTCTATCTAATGGCATCGATTAAAATCCCTAAAAATCCTAGACAGTAAATTTCCATTTCCATGCAGCACGCTTCTGCACACTCAGAATTCCTCAGTAAATATAAAGCACTTGCTGAAAAATCAGATTTCTCCTTCGACTGGCTGAGGACCCTTTTCCTGAAAGACTATACTTTACCCAATCTGAAAAATAAATAGGAAATATTTAGGCTTCTCTAACTGTTTAATGCCAGGAATACGCTGGATAGGCTTAAGATATTTTAGTTTAATTCACAGGCAATGTTCCATTTTAACTTTTATGAAATAGTATTTTTGAATGCTGCAGATACTGCTTTTATGGAAGTGAAAAAAAAAAAAAGAATCAGAACAGATATACACGGTACAAAATCAGCTAAAATATACCAAGATGGGTTTCTCCCATTCTCAGTTAAATCCTGCAAATAAAATGACGGATTAGAAAGGTTTCCTGAGCAAGACCATCATTTCTTACACTACTGGCATTCAGAAAACTCTGATGGGTTAAGCCAGGAAAAAACTTTAAAATACTTGTACAAACAATAATTTTGCTGCATACTTCTGACATTCCTCTTTCAAAGCCTTTTAGGTATCAAGTCATTTATCACTGAAAAATACATTTTCTCTTTTCCAAACCTACAACTCAGGAGCTTTACAAACCTTAATATGTATTTTATCTGAACACACATGCACAGGCATAGCATTTAAAACTAGCGAAAACAATTTATTACAAGCGATTTCAGAGCCACCTTCTCCCAGTACTCATTTAATTCAATGGGAGCAGGATAGGGCCCTTGAAAACTCTCTGATTAAAATTAATTACTAAAGCTGTTAAGACATTATTACTATTGCAAAACTTGCTGAGAAAAATCTCTCTTCTAAATCTGCTATATGCAGGTAAAGGCCATGATGTTCTGCACAAACATCCAGATTCTTCTATGTTACACACATGAATATTCTAAGACTTTATTATCTAGCCAAACTGATTTTCTTTTCATTTATTTTTTTTTTTTACACTCAGTGCATCCAAGGAAGCTCCCATGATTTCAACAGGGGTATTCAGGGCCTAGACCACATAGCTGAAGTTAAATCTGCCTGTCTTATGGAAATACAACTATTTATGAAATTCACCCGAGGGGCAGGAATAATTTACAGTACACTGATCAACGGAGTTTGCATGGTAGTGTCTGAAGGAGCCCTGTTTGAGAAGGAGAGCTGTTATGAAAGCACAAAGTATCAATACTAACACAATTGGTGCCACTGGGTTATGCTATTTGCCAGGCAGAATCCATCTCTCGCACAGAAAATTTCAGTTTGGGTGTAGTTTCAGTATCACTAACTGCACTATTAGAAGTTGGGACCATTATACAAGAAACAGCAGCGATTTGATGAGGTTAATGCCAAATTCTGTCATTTGCTGAGGGAAAAATGGATCAAACCCTGGCAGCAAGCTTGGGAGCACGGGATGCAGAAGTGCTAACACAGCCCCCTGCTCCTGTCATCCAGGGGCTTCAATCTGATCCTTCAAAAATGGAACAGTGAAAAATACTGTCAATATTCTCCTCTACCTGCCTGCTGCTCCACCTGCACGTGCATCATCCCCAAAGCACACTTTTGACCTGACTGAGCACCAGCCAACATCAAAACCCTGGCCAGGCACATCCTCCTCTGGACTGCCAGCCCTTCCCAGCCAAACCCAGCTTCAATGTGCTCCAAACCCAATGTTTGGATCCACTCCATGATGCCCCAGAGCCCCCTGCACTGCATGGCTTTTAAGGGGATTTCTGCCACAGGAGGAAAAGGAGGATTTACAAGACTGATTTTAATGGATTTTTTTTTTTTCCAGTGCAAGTATAGAACGTGGGAACTGGGCTGGACGAGCTGCCTGAGCGGCTAACAGAGATTTGTCATGAGGTTCATGGAAGACAGAGTTCATGACTCACTGTCAGTGAGCTCACTATTACAACATCAAAACTATTATTAAAAATAAAAATGCAAGCACCAAGAGCAACACTTCAAGAAGGTTTTAACTTCTTAATCCCAAACAGAACACCCTTGAAATGAGGCTCGCAGCAGGCCCACCAGACAAAATCCATGAAAGACAACCTTGTTATCAAAAATCTATTGGAACAGCACATTTTAGTTGAAAACCCTCCCTCCCTATTTCTGCTCCCTTGGTATTCCCAGAAGTTTCTTAGGAAGAGGTGTCTCACTCACGCTCCTCTCCCAGCTTTCCAGCAGCAGAAAAACATACACTTCACATTCGCTGTGCGACACCAGGAAGATGCTTCTTAAAACTGACATGGGTTCCTAAAGAAATATCAGTTAATTACTTAATCCTCCTTAATGGAATGATCAACATCCTTTCAGCAAACAAGGCTGTGATGATTTAACGTTTTACTGCACTGGGAGAATTAACCCCACTCCTCTCCCGTCTGCTGCGGCCGCTCGTTTCTTTAGAATCAGTTCCATTTTTCACTTCTGCAGAGCAGCCCCTGCACCCATGCCAGAAAAAAACACCAATAGACAAAAATCTGCCTCAGTGTTATTCTGCCAAGGCCTGACCTCCAGACTGACAGGAAAGGAGGTGGCCTGGGCACCCAGGAAATCAAGGTACAAGGCAGCACACAGCAACAAGCCCCAGCGTGAGCCTGGAACAACTTCATCAGCATCCCAGGAGCACCACTTCAAAAGGAACCGGGGAGGGATGTTTGAATCCCAGCTCAGACAGCTCCTGAATCCCTGAGAACCCCCAGCCGTCATTCTGGAAAGAACAAAAGTCCTTTCAGGGCTCCACTGCTCGCTGCAATGAGACCCAGGCTCAGACAGAATTCTGCAGGCAAGTGTTGTGCAGGAAAGGGAATTCAGCATTGATTTTTGTGATCAGATGTTTAGTGGCTGCTCTGAACACTCCAGCAATCCCCCCTCACCATTTTATCTTCCTTTATCACAAGCTTTTTAATAGAGACATGACATTCTGCTTACTGCTGGGCTCTCTCTATTTATCTCTCTCTTAACAACACTTTGGCATCATCGGCTCCGCTATCTAAATCAGCAATAGTGCATGTCCGGTCACATAAAACCGGAGAGGGCTTCCCGAGATGCCTCGGGAACTCCGACTACTCCGGTTTACTGATGTGTTAATATGCCCCATCCACTAATTAATGAACAAACAGCTTAGCCAGGGAGCTGGGGGAGGGACACCAACACGAAGACTGTGGAGAGCCCAAGGAAAGACACTTGACCCTAATTGTTAGCAACAAGATGACAAGACTGATCGGGAAGTACAGCTAAAACTCAGATCCAACATGAAAGGAAATGTCTGGCGAAGAGGGGAAAACTAACGATGCCATTGGAGGCTGCAGCCAACCTGCCACACTGTGCCACCTTCTGTCGGGCTGTCAGTGCTCAGCACCTGGCCTGGGCTCCTCAGCACCGCGCTCCTGTCACATCCCTCTCTCCATGCCCAAATCCTCATCCTCCTCCTGCGACCCTGCAGCTCCATGGGGATCTCTCCATGCCCAAATCCTCATCCTCCTCCTGCGACCCTGCAGCTCCATGGGGAACACTCCAGCCAGGAAAAACTAGGAGTTTGCTCCAACCCATGACGGGGCGATGAGAAAGCCTGGTGCTCACGCTGTACCTTCCCAGCAAAACCACCTGCAGAATTCCAGCCAGTGGGTTTTAAAAAGGGCCAGACTTTGGCTGAAGTTTCAGACGGACTCAGTTTTACCTGGGGCATAACATTCTTCATCTTAAAAACAGCCTGGACCACCTACCACAACAGATACGCCTTCAGGTGCACCAGCAAGAGGGTGCTGTGCCCCTTGTGCACGTTGGAAAACACTTCCATACAGAGCTCAAACCTTGGGAAAAAGATTGTAAGCTCTTTCTACCTGAAAAATTAATTCAGCTGAGAGTCAGTCAGTTCAGGAGACGCTGTAGCACCGCGCTCTGGGACTCACACCCAGAAGAAAGTTGACTCACAGATGGCACATCCAGAGCAGACACACTGCGAACGCTGCGGAGCCCCAGTCTGCAGCGCCAGTTTTTCATTTCAGCGCCCAGTTTTTTAATTCAGTGCCTCTGAATTAAACTAACTTAGTGAGGAAACAGGTTCTCCTAATAAAAACACACCAGTGACAAGCATTGTATAGACAGCACCATTAGCAGTAAACAATACATGGGAGAAGCACCCGAATAAAACATTCTGGGTGTTTATTTGTGTTGCTTTCCGAGACCATTGCAACCGAATGGGAAACTGGAAGGGAAAAAAGCCTGGAATTAGTTTCAGAATAGCACTCCCAGAAACACTGTAGCCTATCAGATCTGTGTAAATATTTTACGATATGTGTTCCATTTCACTAGATCTGTCAAGATATTTACAGGGCTTGACAGTATTTCTGCCTTTAATTAAATTTTCACACACATACTTTAATGTAATTTAAATAGATTATTAGTTGTCAGAATATAGTATAAATTTTGTTTACGATTTAGTTACTTTAAGTACTCACATTGAGGAAACTCATTTAACCCCCTGACTGAGGAGCATTAAGTGTTGAGATGAGACTTCTAAAGAGCTTCTACTGCCCTTTGCACTCTTGCAATAATCTTAAATTACTACAACTTAATTGCAATTTCAAGGCACTAAAATGGAGATGTTTTAAAAACAGCACCAGGAGGGTCAATGAGGGGAGAAAAATTATTTAGTCCTCCTCAGGTACCAGATGGGGAGAAACTGATTTTGCCCATGCTGTTCTCTTTGCCCGTTTTCCACAGAATCCCGTCTTCATTTGCAGAATGACTTGGAACAAAAAGTCATCAGGATTATTCTGGATACTTGCCACATCCAAACAGCCATTAGACATAAGCCTGCTCACTTGCATGCATGGAGGAGACCCGTGCCAGGAGAAGAGAAAGACAAAACCCTAGAGCGCATTTGCAGAGAAGGCTGCACACGAACAGAGCCAGCAGCTTCTCTGACTTGGGAGCTCCAGTGCTGGAGTAAGTAAAAAGAGCACGTGTTAAACCACTCCAGAAATCCCAACCAACAAATATCTGATCTCCGTAAAACGGTACAACCAATTCCTCTACAGCACAAAACACATCTTTTTAAAGTAAAAGACTACAGAGATCCCACAATTAAGTTTCTCCTCTAATGACTGCAGGATTTATTCCATGCTGGTTTTTTTCCCCCTCTCTCTCTACACTGGCATCACCTTGTTACCTGCAGGAGCTGCAATTCCCAGCACAGCGAGCTGCGGGAATCGAACGGCGCCGTGAGCAGGCTGCGAGCAGCGCTTCTGTCAGCGCAAAACCAACCACTTCTAGCAACCACAAGATCTTCTCCGTTTCTTCTTGCAATGAGACATTTCACAAGGATCTGGCCAACAGAAAAACAATCAGACTCACGATTTGAGCGCCGCTGTGCCTCAGCACGGCCGGCGCTGACGCACGTCCTCGGTGGCGCGACGTTAAGGGCTCCCAGCCTGGCCATACCTTTCGAAGCACTGGGATAAAGTTTGCTTGCCAGGACCTCTAAGAACGGTCTCGAAGGCGCTGCTGATCTCTAGTGCACAGCATCTCTAAATTCCACCTAGCAAATGCTTTCTGGCTTCTCCTGCTTATCACATCTCTGCTGAAGCGCTCGCCGGGTGTGAAAACACGCTACTATACGTGGAGGGAGGGGGAGAAAAGTTTCAGTGATACGAGTTAGTGGCACAGACCAAAAGCCAAAGGCAGCAACATCAGCAGAAGCCCCAGTTGATGCCAGCACACTCTGGATCAGGCCCAGGGCTGCCGACTGCACCCCGAGCTCGCCCCTGGGGACACGGGGATCACGCCATGCCCACGGGCAGTGTTCAGAGCGGGGTGCCACCGTGTCCCCACACTGCTGACCACCCCCTGGGCTTCCCCTCCAGCCACCAGCCCCTTCCCACCTGCTTCCCCAGCAGAGGCTCACAGGGAAAAGCTCTGGGAAGCAACCTGACAGCAAGGCTCATCTGAGGAATAATTAAAATGCGCTATTTAATTCAGCTTTAATACAGACAGCAAACAAAACCCTCGCACACTCGAGCCCTGCAGGGCCTGATCCCGCTCCCCCCGCAACAGGGACCCCGGGGAAAGCTCCCTCCCAGGCGCCCTGTCCCTGCACACACAATGCTGGATGTGCTGGGAAGGGCTGGAGAGGCCTGAACAGACGCTGCACCTCCAAAAGACACCCAGCTACCTGCAAAAACCCCAGCGAGCCTTCCCCAGCCCTGGCTCAGCTGCGTGAAAATATTTCAGCTCAGTGCCTTGAAGTTGCAATTAAATTGTAGTAATTTAAGATTATCACAAGAGCAAAGGGCAGCAGCAGCTCTTCAGCAGACTCCTCTCACCACTTAATGCTCCTCAGTCTTGGGGTTAAATGAGCTTCTTTAGTATAAGTACCTTAAAGCAAGTGAATCGTAAACAAAATTTATACTATTTTCTGACAGCATATAATCTATTTAAATTTATTAAAGCTTCTCGGAGAAAATTTAAGATGACAGAAGTATCATTATGCCCCATAAATAACCGGACAGCCTTGCCGAAATAACTGTATTTTACATATATATCCTACATATGTGTGTGCATATGTTATTTCATTTGATACACAAATAAATGCTCAACAGATATTTCACAAAATGAATTGTGTTATCCAGTTCAATCTCTCAATATAAATGACCATAAGAGGTACGAACACTAAACACTAGATACATTCCATATATTTGCCTTTTTACTACCAGTCTTTTTCCTAATTTTTACAGTGCTCTGAAACAGGAGTAATTCAGGAGCTACAAATGTTTACAGGATATCACATCAAAGATGATAATGCAAATTTTAGCTCTGAAAAAAGGTGATCCACTCCATGGGAAACACATACTGCAGCGTATGCTGCACACTAATGTCCGATGCACAATTCCCTGCTCAACTTCCCTGCTCCTTCTCCTACCAGGGCAAAACCCAGCTGTGTTACGGTTACTGGAGGAACTGATTTAAGCAGAAAATGCTTCTGGATGTTAAAAAACATTACACATTACGCAAAATGGCTTAATAGCATACATGTGCATGTTTAATGCACATACTTTTTATTGTCTAATTAAAGCATATACCATAAAAATCTACAGGCTTTAGAATAAGTTATGCAGGACAGTTATGAAACCTTACCTTACAGAAAGTATAAAGTACTTATTGTGAGATCTGCACTGCTAATTAAAAAAATGCTTACGCAAAAAGATTTGGGATTTCTTAATTCTTCAGCAGATGTGCACTTGGTCTGCCTCCTGATTAATATACATTAGGGTAACAGCCTCTTACTTGGATTTTTTTTTTTTTAATAGATATTTCCACTGTTTCAGACTACTTTAAAGAAATGAAAGGGACATATTTGTAAAGTTTGCAATCAAGTGTTTGAATACAAACATGAAATTATCACACAGCAAAACTAACCTCACTCCCCTGGTTCAGTTTGATTATTATCTAAATCCTAACTGTTTATTAAAGTAAAATCAAGTGTCTATCAATACCTTTTACTGGTATTTCCACTAGAAAACTACACAGTAACAGTCCCTCTGATACAGCCATGAAGACACATTACACACAGTCTCGTAAAAATCCCGGCGTATCAAAGCCAAGGTCCATCCTGACTGCCTGGCAACATGTTTGAAGGAAAGATATTACAAGTTTTCCAAACTCTAGGAATGCAGTCATCCAACATACAGTGCTTAATCACAACCAAACTCCTCTATTATACACCAACACAGGACTTACACACAGAGAGAAAAAAAACAAATCCACGTTTCCTTACAATTCAGCGATCCAGAAATAAAAGCTGAATTCCACAGAACTTTTACGTTTTTCTGCATTGCACTACTGTAACGCCTTCTTCTCTGCAGCTCTACACAACGCAAACAAAATCAAATCCTAAGTCCCTCTGAAAGTGTAAAAATTCACTTCAAACATCATCACTTTAAAAAAAACACAAAACAAACCCCAAACCCCAGTCCATGCACAAAAAAACTAACTTTGCAATCAAAATCGTAAGCAACAGAAAGCCTTGTTTGAAATAGTAGTTATTTTTCTCAGAGTTATCCTTTGGTTTCACAACAAAGATCAGCATTTGTAATGGTCCATTTCTGCATAAGTGAACATATAGCCTTGCTGCCTGATCGAATAGTCCAGAGCTTTCAGTGAGGCAGCTCCTGACAACAGCCCAGCAGCAGCTTTGTTTGATCTCTCCTGCCTTCCTTAATCTGGGTTGTCAAGGTTCACTTGTTGGAGGCTGTTTACTTTACTTTTTCCAGAAAAAAAAAAAAAAGTGATTTTTTTTTTTTTCCTGTCTCTCATACAATGACTAATCCAAAGACTAAGGGGGAAGAATGCTGCCAATGCAAGATGTTAAAGCTACAATACCTTTCTGCAATGAGATTTTAGCCGACACCTTTTGAATGGTAACTAGTGGAGAGCTTCCTCCCCCAGTGCCCTGGTCCATTCAATATGGTTGGGAGATAGTTCAAACAAAATGTGCAGGGGAAAAGCTTCAGAGGAGAGAAGTTGAAACGAGCAGCCCCGATTTCCCTGTCTTCCCCCAAGTCTAGCTGCCGAGATGCACGGTACCTCTTTGCCCACACTTGCTTCTCTGGGAACTTGAGTAATTTCAGGCTCTCTCAAACTTACAAAACGTAAGAGCTTCTCAGCAGTAACAGAAACAGTAAAAATAATACTAAACCGAGCAAAACGCCTGTTTTCCAAAATATTAAAGCAAGCTATGGATTAACAGCACAGGGAGAAAAGTTTCTTCGATGACATGCTTGCAACTTTGTCTAATTAATCAGCTGTCACTAGTGACATCAACATTTGATCAAATCAGGTAAAATCCAAATTCAGAAAAACTGTATGGAAAGGAAACACAGTTTAGAGAACAG
Organism: Parus major; assembly: GCF_001522545.3. Lineage (NCBI taxonomy): Eukaryota > Metazoa > Chordata > Aves > Passeriformes > Paridae > Parus > Parus major. The sequence continues at coordinate 16,710,017 of NC_031781.1, forward strand.
TTTTAATATTTCGAGCCATCCAGCACCCCAGAAATCAGCAGGCTATAATGGTGCAAACGACACGCTACGAGCAGTACACATCCATTACTCACTCCGAGAAGAGTTACTAAAAATGAAACCTTAAACTTCTGAGCACAGAAGTTGGGCTCCAGCTTCTCTACAGAAGCGGCTCAGAGAGCGCTCGCAAGCTGCAGATGCCTCGGGTAGGGACGGGAGAGCTGCGCGCTGCCGCCGCTGCCAGGCTCGGGGGGAAGCGGGGGGAAAAGGACGAGGGGGGGAAAAAGGAAAACAAAAAATAAAAAGTAATCTCGCTCGGCTTGGTTCACTCAAAGCAAAAACACGCAATTAAAATCATTACAGCGAAGTGGCAGCAGAAGAGTCGCTAAAAGCGCGGCGCTCCGCAGCCCGCCCGGCGATGCTCTCCGCGCCGGGGCCGCCCGCTCATTAGTAGTTCCCGAGCGGTGCGGAGGGGGCTGCGCTGCGCCCCGCGGAGCTGCCCGCGGATCCCTGCCCGCGGATCCCTGCCCGCGGATCCCTGCCCGCGGATCCCTGCCCGCGGAACCCTGCCCGCGGAGCTGCTTTGGGTTTTTGTTGGGCTTTTTCTTTTTCTTTTTTTTTTTTT
>NC_031781.1:16711972-16770742 GCF_001522545.3 Parus major
CCCCCGCGGAGGGAGATGTTGTTATTTTTTGCTGTTGTCAGTCTCTGACGTCACATCCACCTGCTGGGTAAACAAGGCTCGGCGCAAGGGAAAAATAATAATAAAAAAAAAATAAAATAATAGAAGCGGGGGGCGAAGCGCGCAGGGGGTGAAAGGCGAGAGCCTCGCAGGCGCGGAGCTCCGCGGAGGACGGCCGGGGGGACCGGGGGGGCCGGGCCGGGGGAGGCGTGGCGGCCCCACGGGGAAGCGAAAGTGGCGGTGGAGCGCAGCGCTGCGCATCCCTGCGCACCCCGCGGGACAGCTCCGCGCGCGGGCCGGGGCCGCCCCGGCAGCGGGGGCGCAGCGCTGCGCACCCCTACCAACTTTTCCGCGGCCACGCGGGGGACAGCGGGGCGTCAGGCCAGCAGAGCTGGGGTATGCGGGAGACCCCGGAGTGCCTTCCGCGGATACCCGCGGAGCAGCCTTACCTGCGCGGAGCGGCGAGGCGGGCGCTGCCCGCGTTCCCCCCGCCGCGCTCGCCGCTGAGGGCGCAAACACCGCTTAGCCACGCTGCGCGGGTGCGCAGCGGCGCGCATCGGCCGCCGAGCGGGACTGACCGTCCCGAGGGCCGGGCTGGGTGCGGAGCCGCTCCGCGGGGGTGGGTCCGCATCTCGGTGGGGCGCGGAGCGGCAGCGCTCCCGGCCGCGCCGTCGGGGCTCCCGAGGAGAGGGGTGGCAGCGCCCGCGGGGAGAGGACGAGAGAGGGGCAGAGTCGGGACCACCCGGCCGCCCCTGCCCTGAGGCTCCGGCACTCGTGCACCGCTAATTTTAACAGCACCGACGGCCTTAGCGCGGATTTGGAACCCCCGGCGGCGCGGGGGCTTCCCCTGACGGCGGCCGGAGCAGGAGAGGGGAGCGGCCCCGCCGTGCAGCCCCTTGCCCTGCCCTGCCCGGGACCCCGGCCCGCCGCCGGCAGCGCCGAGGGGACGGGGCTCGGCCGTCGGGCGCTCCGCAGGGATGGAGCGGGTCCTGGCCGCCGCTGCGGGCGGCCGCGAAGTTACCGAGAGACCGACTCGTTCGGGGGAAAAACTCTTTCTTGACCCGCCCGGCTTTCTTCCCTCCCTTTGTTTTTTGGGCGATCGCGCGTGGATGCCCGCAGGACCGACCCAGGGCCGGGGGCGATTGTTTCACACACTGTCAGGAGCGGTACCGCGGGGCGAACCGCGCCCGCGGGAGCTTCGCACCGAGCCCAGCCTTTCCCCTAGTCCCGGTCCCGGTCCCGTCCCCCGCCCGGCCCCGGCGGCTCCGGCGGCAGCGCCGGGCCCGCGGCGCCACCTCCCGGCAGAACGGCGGGAGCCGCTCTGGCAGCAATTAAGAGCTGGAATTACCCTAATAGCGAGGTACTTATGCCTAATTCATTATATTTTAAATAATTAAGAGCGGCAAATCGCTGCAAATAAATATTTGCGGAGGTGATGCTCGCGCCGCTGCCGGAGCGGTGCGCTCAGACCGGCGGGGAGCGCCCGGGGCCGGGAACCGGCGATAACCGGGAGCGGAGCCTTCAGCATCCCACTTTTCCAGCCCCGGTACCGCGGGAGACACCGGGGTTTGTGTCACCGGCGGGTCCACAGGCTTTAAAAGCAAACAACATTTTCAGCATGTCTTGTTTTATTCATTTAGTTCATCTGTTTCTTAAGTAGGAAGAAAAAGGAGCTAAACCTGTTAAAAGAGCATTTTTTAAACACTCTTCCCTATACCGCTGAAAAAAAAAATACATGTTTTACATTTCACCCTCGAATAAATGCTTATTGGCTACTTCTTCATCTCCTGTTTTCAACTTCACACATCCAAACCAGTATATCAACTGTGTAAAACATGATTAATTCCACAGACAGTACCAGCAGTGGGACTTCTCCCTCCCTCTTTGCCGATGTAGCTGCTAATTGTACTTGAATTGTTTACTGCTGTATTGTTTTACAAGTGCCTGGAGAAAGATGCTTGATATTCCCACCACCGGCAAAACCATCCCAAGAGCAAATGCTTGGCAGATTTTGGCAGGGATGTACACAGGCTACGACTACAGTTTGCTAGCTAAAAAAAAAAAAAAACGATGAAGGTGATGACGCCTCTGTAATTATAGGTGTTACTTGTTATAAAGTCAGAATGTTTTCCAAGCTACTGTAATGCCACACCTCCAATGTCCCAGGAGCCAGGCCTTGGAGTCCTTTCCACCTTAGTCACTGGTTTATGAGGCTTTGCAGAGCACATCACCAGGCTGCACGGCGGGTTCCTGGCCCACTTGGCACTCCTGCGTAGGTGCAAAGCCCATGTGGGTACTCAGCTGTTATTTTACCTTTTACATCAGACATGAAAAGATGAGATACACACTATGTACAGCCCCAAAAAGTTGGGGAACATAAAGGGAAATGTACTTTGGATTTACAGCCTGGTTTTATGATTATCTGACTTTGTTTCAAGTAAGCACAAGCAGAAGCAGCCCTGTGAGTACCCTCATACTGCAACTTGAGGCAAAACCCCTTCTTGGCAAGATAATGGTTGCTGCTTTCCACATTTCCTTGTTTTTGGTGCAGTTAGGGCAAGTCAGATCAGTCTGGCAACAAATAACCTTCAAAAAAGTATAAAATGCAGCTCTGCCCATCACATGGTACATGTACAAGGTGAAATAACTGGACCTTTCTTTTGCTCAGAGAACTTCAAGGACAGGAAAGGTCAACTTGTCTATGAGAGGGAATTTTAAAAAGGTGTAAACATCAGCTTACACTAAGCCAAATTCTCTTGGCAACACTTGCACCAGCTTCAGTAGAAGTGGGATCTGTTCTCCAAATGGGGAAGCCCCACAAAGAGACAATGTGACACAGCCAAGGTCTCAGGTTGGCTTGTCTGACAAAATGAAAAGTTCTCCCAAATGAGAGCTATAACCAAACCCAGATTATTTTTTAAATTAAATGTTGTTGTCGTTGGGGAGATGAGTTTCCAGCATCCCAAATTCTGATCCCTCAGTTGCAAACACATTTGCATCCTTCATCTGCTTTTGCTATTCTACTTTCCCAGTTTCCCTGGCCACGGTAGAAGCCGTGTCCTGGCCTGTGCTGGGAGGACAAGCTGGAGCAGAACCGAGCTTCCGTGTGCCAGGAGGTGCCTGGCAGGACAGGGCTGCCCTGCAGCCACCCCGAGGGCTGGGCTGGCTGTGGCAGAGCAGGCAGCGAGCAGCTTAGTGCTGCTTGTAAGGGAAAGGAATGGCTGTGCTGGCCTGCAGCACCACGATCCAGGCAGAGCAGGCTGGAGCCTGGCTCCGCACACAGGGCAGCGCGAGTCAGACGCTGAATGAATGACATTTTGCTCTGTTGTGAGTCCAGAGGAGCTCCAGTGCAGTCAGAGTTGGTTTGGATTTGCATGGGCAGTGCAGAGACATGAGTCTTGGATTCACCCCAGACTCCTCTGGGTTCCTAGTGGATGGGAAAGGCTCCCCATGTCTGTACCCACACTAATCCCCTTTACTCCTGGAGGTGTCCCTCCAGCCCCCACTGTACCAGAAGCCACCCAGAGATAACTTTTCTATAGCACATTTCCATTTGTCCTGAGCTGCCAGCCAATACATATTTCCTTTTCCTGTGGGGGCAATGAATAGCCATTGTATTTGCATTGGACTATTAATCTGCCTGAATTTGGTCGAGATTCTTAAATGAATATTCATGGGAATTAATGTCATTTAATTCCTATTGCTTCCTGAATATAATTACGTGCCGTACGTGAATTGGCAAACGCCACAAGACATCCAATCTTCTTGAAAGTCTATGACCAATTAAACACCACGAGCTGGACACTTGTGCAGTTCTGAAGATGCACAAAGCACTGCCAAGATGCAGCTTGACTTCAGGAGAGGAAACCAATAAAAGAGGGAAGATGTACACTGTAGGAAGCAAACACCACCTTGAGGGATGGAAAATATGATTAATAAGGTATTTTAATACAAGCTCTTCCCCAGGTATTTGTCTACATGTAGGGACTACATTAAACATTTATATTATTTTGAAAAAAGCTTTATTTCTTCCACTTTCTCACCCACAGAAAAACACCTTTCAGGGCCTCCTATCCTGGCCTCTTCTGAGAGACAGCATCTCTTGGAAGACCTTCAGCACATCCTACAAATAAGAAGTGCCCAAGTGCAATCCTTCTTCTCCCAGCAGCCTGCCTGCCAAAGCTCACGCTGTTCCCTGAATAATAAAGCATAATCAGCTCTGTATTAAAGCAAAACCCGTCCCCAGCATCAGTGCTACCAACCCCTGTCGTAACATAACAAGGACTCTTCCCAAAATATTTGGGCTTGCCCTGTCACAGTGAGAGGCGTTCAAGTTCAGCGCTCTGTCAACAATGCCAGGTGTCTCCTGAACCTCCGGAGCCTGAGCCAAGAGAGAGAGCTCAGAAGCACAGGAATAATCATTATTCACATTACTAAAATGTAACGGAATGTTTAAACAGATAACGTAACACAATCCCTCACAGCAGAAAAAAAAAAAAAATACTGTTTATTATTTATCCCTGTCAGATAGAAAATGAACTCAATCTCCTGGAAAGCAAAAGCAAGGCTCCTTTTTTTTTTTTTCCCCTTCTTTCTGCAACTGACAGCCATGAAAAAAATTATTCTATTGTGGCAGCTGCACCCCTTCAAAGGGGCTGATGTTCACTGTGGTTCTTGATAAACCAACTGGCAAATTTTGGGGGTGAAAAAGAAGTGACTTGAAGCCAAACACATCTAAGAAAAAAAAGCCTTGCGAAATCAAAAATCCAAGAACAATTTCATGTTGAGTCAATCTGAAGATTTCATTTCAATTTTGATTTTTTTGGGGGAATAAGAAAAAAGACACACACCCCCTTGCTTGAAAATAAAATTAAAGGACATTTTGAACACAAAGTAGTTTCAAAATGAAAAATCAAAGTGTTTCATGTCAGAAGTGTCAAAACTAACAGCTTCAGCATTTGTCAGAGCTTTTTTGAGTTTTTATAAATGACAAGTTTGGCATGTGTGCACAGACCGTTTTGGTGCTGCTGAATCTGCATTTTTGCATGCAAAAAAAATTGGTTGGGTGAAATTTTCTGCGGAGAAACTGTTTGCCATTCCCTTTGTGTGGAGACCAGCAGCACTCTCCCCCATGGCTGCGCTGTGCAGGAGCCTCACTGACACCTCCAGCTCCTCTTTGGCTTATTAATATTTTACCTTCAGTTTGCAGGACTCCACAGGCCTGGTCTTTTCCAGAACCAGCTCCCTGGTTAGCAGGAGGAGGTACAAAGGTCAGGAGAGACCGACTGTGCATCTCCAGCTTGATGTGCTGCTGTGTGACAGGCGGCCACAGACCTATCCTAAGGTGACATTAGGTAATTTATTAGCTTGGTTCATTGCTGCTAAGCTCCCTTGCATCGGCTCACCGCCTTCCCAAAGTGAGGGTTTTCCAAAAATGTTTTATCCCAAAAAAGTTGGGAGAGGTTGCAGTCAGGTTTACACCTTATGTGGCAGGAGAGCAGGGGTGGAAAGTGAGGTATGCAGCACCTGGATTAAGAAATTTAATTTAAAATCCTAAATTACATAAAAATCTTAAGTTACATAAATGTTACTGCTATAAAAATGTACTACCAAGCATTTACAATATTAGCAACTGAATATATTCTTGCTAGGAAAGCAGCAGGCACCAGGATTTTGCAGGTCTGCTTCCAGCCTAGCTGACTTTGCTGCAGGTTTGGGACAGTGCCTAGTCCCCTGGGAAGGCAGCAAATAAGATCTTCTGCAGATAGCAGACACCTACCTGCCTTTTGCTACCCAATTTCTGTAACACTTTCTACATCTCTCCGATGACAGCAACACTTCTTGCTGTATCTTGACAACTTCTAATTAACCCAATCTCAGCATCTCTGAAGCTTTCAGAGAAAACCAGCATTCTTCTCTAGAGCAAGAGACCAAATCCAAAACACCATCTCCTCCTCTGACCTCCAGCACAGCCTTTACTCCAGAGGGGATACAAACCCCAGGTCATGTGTAGTGTGACTGCTAAAATCCAGATCAGCTCCTTCCCTGCCTTCCTGGAAGGCAGCATTGGAAGCCAGCAGAGATGGAAACAGATTTCTAACATCTTGTTGGCATTTCTGGGTCTGCTTAAACTCCTGCTGCAGGAGCACACGCAGAAATGCCCACGAGGAGATGCCACACTTTCAGCTTCCAGTGGAACAAGCAGTCTCATCTCAGGGAATTGGTCTCTTCACTCCCTGCCCTGCTCTCCCCACAAGTTCAGCACTGTCTGTGAAGGAGATGCAGTAATTGCAGCTTTCCCTGTGAAGGGTTTTCTGTTGATGCTGTCTCCAAAGTGTTCTGTGCTGAAGTATTATTTCATCTTAAGTTTTTCCACTATTATGACTATTTTTTAATCCAAAAGTCCAACATCAACAAAGATTAAAGCTTTTAGGCCAGTTACATATCTATGAAAACAACAGTCTCCTGTGTCTTGGGAGATAAACACTAGCAGATGCTCTTGTAAACACCAGAAAGGGGAGAGAAGGGGGGAAAAAGAGAGTGGCAAGGAGGAGGAAAGGGCTGAGAATAAGTTAGAAACAGCAGAGCAGGAAACCAAGGAAAGTAAATCCCTGCTGTTTCTGACTCTGTGGCAGTGAAGAGGTTAAAGCCCAGTACACTGCCATCTCTAGACAGAACTAGTTGTTATTGCAGTGATAAAACCCCGGGTTGTGTTTTCCTTGTCCATTTTGACCCGTATCTGACGTTAGCATTGCAAATGATGTCTGTTGCCATTCAACTACTCAGAGTGAGCGGGCAGAAACAAGACAGAGAGCTTAGCAAAGACGATACTAATGGAAGGGGTGGGGAAAAGTCTGATTTACATGTAATTAATTATTATTTATGTAAAAACCATATCGTTGTGGTGGTTCTTGACATCATTTAAAGCCTCTTTTCAAAAGAGGAGTCTCCCCTGTTAGTTCACTAATCTTTTCTGTGCTGCCAATATGAACTGTGACAACTGATGGCAGCCAGGCTGGCCCATCACCACCACTTGCAGGGTTCTCATCAGCTGCCCAAAAGAGAGAAAGACAAGAATCCTGCCTTCTTCTGAACAGGTGACTTTGCTTTATCAGGGCCATGGAATCCTAGCGAATGGTTTGGTGGGAAATCATCTGACCCGAGGCCAACACCATGCAGAAAAAGACAGAGTTATGCATTGCTATTGTGAAGAAGTTTCAGATTAAATAAATGTATTTTCTTCTGAACTTGTAAAATGATTAACTTATTTATTTGATTTCAGTATCTAATCACAAAATAATTACCTAACCCAGCCCCAAGGTATCTTGGCAATGTTGTTTGAGACACACTCCAGAACAGACAAAAGCTCCCGCGGGAAGACATCAATCATCTTCCCATACAAATGAAACTGGTCCACAAAAATGAACGGCATGGCTCCACCCCAGCTCTTTCAAAATTCAGCTGTCTCAGCCAGAGCTCCAGTCCAGCTCCCAGACACATCCCTGCCCACTGGTTTGCACAGGAGCTAGGTCAAACCTCAAGTGCATGGATTACATATGGCAGCATGACCCAATTTATTCAGACTCTGCTGGACAAAATCTATACGGTGGGAAGTTTATTGACAGTGTCTCACTGGTTCTCTCTAATTTGCCACAGAGGCTGCTGGGCAGGAAACTCTGTTAACCTCAGTCGTGGTAGGGACAGATTAAAAGGAGTTGGACCTAAAAACAGAGTCCAATAAATTTTCTTTATTAAGAAATTTATTTCTTAATAAAGATAAAACCACACAGCACAAATTGGAGCAGTTGGATGGGGTGAGAACTTTGCCTGGAGCCTGGGGGAGGAGGCTGGAACGGATGGGATGGACAGGGCTCATTGGAGGGAGGGATGTCACCTGCACTCATGTCCCATTCACACATTGTCCTTTCTGCACAGCCCACACGTCCCAGCACATCTCCCCACCCTCCCTCTCCCCCACACCGACCTCCAGAGCATTTCTGCACACAGCACTGCCTCTGCCCATGCTGTCAGCTCTCAGGGGACACACAGTGACACTGGTGGCTGCTGAGACCTGAGCCCTGTGCTCAGGTTCATGAGGACACACAGGGCAATCCAGGTTTGCCTGCCACGGGCCAGGTGTACCAAACCAGAAGCACTGCAGGCAGAAACCTGCCTGAAGGTTCCCACCTACCCGTCTGCTTTTAGACAACAGCACAACACATCGTGTTCTCCCATTGTCTCCTCCTTGTCAACTGCTGTGAGCACCAAAGCATAGCTAATCCCACCTAAGAAAGGGTGGAAATCTCCCCATAAATATATATTTTTATCCCAAGTGAATAATTTCCAAACAGCACAAAGCAGTATTTCCTTCAATCCTTGCACATCCCTGCTGTGGTAGGATTTTCATCCTGGGTGAAATGGCTTGTCCAGCCTTGCCCAGTTTGTGAATGGGCTCAGATACCAGACAGGCACTTGGTATCCCAGTTGGAAGAAAGAAAAAAATATTGCCCTAACTGAGAACCATCATCCCCATTGCATTATTTGTTTTGTAAAAAGCAGCAAAAGCCACTGTCATCAGCTTGAGACCAAGGAAACTCAGCTCATGCAGAGCATGCATGGCATGAGGAAATGTTTTTGTTTCTCGAAGCAGGCTCTGGGAAGGTCAGCTTGTCTTGTCTGTCCCTCTATTTCAGGCTTTAAATGGTTTTTATTTTGTTTTTGCAATATTTTTCCTATGTCATCACAAAAACATTCAATTTTTTGTTGTTTTATATTTGTTTCATTGTGGTTTTTTTTAAAGTCACCTTTACCATAGGGATAAGTAAGCCAATATCTGTGTATTCCAACCTTCAGACTCATAAAACTGAATGAGGTCAGTGCAAGGACTGCTTTTGCTCATGAAATTAGCACAATCACAAGGCAGAATTGTTTTCAGAGCTACTGAAAACTCTTTATCGGGTCAGTCTAGATACCAGATGTTTTCCTATAAATTTTTAGCTCTTTCTCGTTCACAGCTGCTCTCTGCCATCCTTGCACATCAAACATCTGCAGAGTCAAGTCAGTGTTTTGAATCTCAGAAAAAAATCAGGCTTTCAGGAGGGTTATTTTTTTCTGCTGTGGGTTTTTTTCAGAGGAAAGATATTGTTTTAATGGGAAGCCTCACACCCAAGAACCTTGTGGCTGTTTGTTTCTACCCAGGATAATTCTCTGGTCAACATATTACAGCTTCCACCCCGATACTGTCAGAGTCAGAGGCACATTTCCTTCAACCCTCTGACTTGGTTAATCCCAGCAAGTAATTTGTTTATGAAGTTCAATTCTACAAAGCCCAACTTGGAAGCAGGTATTCATCCTCCCAGATACAAGCACTTCTGCTGTAATTTCTTTTAAAGTCAGAGCTGATCTTTATCTACAAAAGACCGGAGCAATAAGTATTTGGAGTGTTTAGAAAACACGTCTCTTTCACCACACCTGTAGCCTGGCTGCCAACTTTCATCCATGTGGACTCTCCACAGCTCTGGGAGACTTTGGTGCAGTAAACAAAGTAGTTTTCTCTGGGTTCCCATGTTCCAGGTACCTCTCCCAAACACTTCATGTGCTTATGCCCTAAAGGTCTTCACGCAGGTCCTATTTCCACAGCATTTCCAAGGGTTTGGTGGGAGTGGGAGGTGATGGTAGTTGGGTTTTCTTCTGCTTCTCCTCTAGATTGTCCTACTAATGACTTTACAAGAGATGCAGAAGAGCCTTCACTGTTGAACAAGAACAGAAACCATTCCAGGAGTTACTCCTAAGATGTTTTTCCCCACCCTTGATGTAAAAGACAAATGAAATCCCATCTTTTCAGGCTTCTGCTGAAAAATTGTTACAGCACCCAAATCTGCAGCTGTCTTCCAAGAGCTGCTTCTACCTGATGCAAGGTAATGTCCCATAAGCCTCTCCCTTGGCATCACTGGGGTTCATGTGGGTCATAGCAATGCCAGTGCCACTGAACAAACAAACTTCAAAGTAAAAAGGAATGCCAGAGCCAGGGAGACATGCCTGGGGGCGAGAGAACTGGGATAATAAACTCACAGCATCACCTCGGTGCCAACAACCCAGTACTTTTTGTGCCTCTCATTTATGCAGTTTGTTGGAATGGTTTCCTAAGCCACCATTTCATTTTGGAGATGAAAGGAACAGGCAAGGGTTAAATTGGAGCCGCCATCCCCCACCCCAGTCTATTCACTGCAGAAGGAAATCTGTCTCTCTCCCACCCCTCAGCATCCTGTCTCTGCTGCCTTGGAAAACACACAAATCCCTCACAGCTTCCTGAAGGGCAGAGACCTCAGCCTGCTCCCAGCCCTCCTCCGCCCCAGTGCGCCCTGCAGCGTCCTGGTTTTCCCATGGCAGAGCACCCTTCCTGGAGGGCTCCAGCCACAGCAGCTTCTTCCCTGCCACCTGGCCTGGCCAGAGGAGCTGCTCTAGCAGCAACATCTCTGTCTCCTGGGTTTTATCTCAGCAGCTGCTCAAACTTGGCCTTGGGTACAGCAGGTATCCCACAGCTATCCCAGCTTTTCCGTCACTAGGGGCTGAATAATTCTTAAGTGACTTTTTCTCCCCCTTGTCCCCCTTTACTGGGTATTCCCCACTGCTCATTTTCTTTTTTTTCCCTCTACAGTTGATGGGGACAGCCAAAAGGAACTTCAAACTTCTCCCTCAAGATCATGCCATCCTCACCCACTGTATTCCCCACTGGGTGCCCAAGAGTTTTCCCATCCCTGTGACTCCGAGGAGCCAAGCCATGCTCAGAGCAATCTGAAGGTTGGAGACTCACAGACAAGTTCTGGTGTTAAACCAAGTCATACAAGCCTCACAAAGCCCCCCAGAGGTCACACAGGAGTCACTGCTTTCCCTGCAGGGCCCTGGGCTGCTGCTGAGCACATTCAGTTTTTCTGCAAGGAAAGTTCAGCTCCAGAGCCTCGAGTCATCACCAACAGACTCAGAAAATGGACCAGTTCAGTTTCCCCTTCAGATATAGGGGGTGGGTGCAGGGAGAAGGAGGAGGAGCCAGCCCTGGGCACCTGAGGAGGCTCAGCATCACCTGGAGCACCCAAAGGTATCCCACCCACTACAACCACACAGCCCAGCACAGCTGGGAGGTGCTCAGTACCCCCACAGCAGCCTCACCTCGGAGCTGTGTCCATGCCAGTAAGTGCAGTTTGAAGCATGGAATGGCTCTGCTGCCTTCAGTCCAGAGCTGGAGAAGGTTGGTGAGAGCTCTAGGGCTGGATGTCACAGAGACATGCCCTGAGAATGCTTCTGAAGGGCAGGTACTGCACACTCTGCATCCTCATGGGGAATCTGTGCAACCTAACTAGGGCACTGTGAATTCACACCCTGGCTCTCTGTGCTGGAACTTGTCTGTGGAGATGAGCCCCACATGGCTTCTTCCAACACTCCTGGTCCTAGGGAGAACTACAGCACTGCCAAATCTAAACATTAAAATCATGAGTCATAGTTTCCAAAAATTATCCCAGTGGTATTTAAAAAACAAAAACAACAAAACAAAACAAACAAAAAAAATGTTAATGAATTCCATTTTTCATCTCTCAGATGGCACCCAGAAGTTTCTCCATAGTTCTCAGTGCTAAAAACTCAAGGGAAAACAAACATATGACAGAAAGCAGGAGTAGAGATTTTCATGCATTCTCATGATTCCAGAAGCTGGAGTTTTAAAGAAAAAGAAATAAACAACAAAAGGCTTATGTTATAAAGATTATAATTTGGCTAGCAGCAGAAGTAAAACCTCGTGGTTTATGTGACAAACCTCAACTGAACAACTCTGCTCAAAAACTTGGAAAAAGAAGGTGAAACATTCCAGTATCATTTTGGCTGCCAAAATAACTGAAACAATTGTGCAAAATTTCTACGCAAGAAAAAAATAAATCAATGAGATTCTTTTCCACTTTCATGAACTCAGAGACAAACAGATGTTGACAAAAAGATGTTTCAAATAGTTTTTGTTGTTGCTCAGCTGAGCCTGAGTTGTAATGCAAGTGCATCTCTTGTTCATTAAGTCATCGCTCTCGCTTGCAGCAGCCGGTGCAGTGTCTCTGCACCCTTGGTGTTCCTTTGAAACTTTTACCAGCACAACAGGGTTAACTTTAGCCTCTTGTACCATGTTAATAGCCAGAATTAATTATTCTCATTTCTTTTGCAAGAACATACCTGTACTGCCCTATGAGAAAGGGGCACAGACCCTGTTTCAGATATATGAAAAACCCCTGTTCCTTGGTAACATCTGCACTTTTTAATATGATCCTACAATTTGGACTACAAGTATCAAAGGGCCCAGCTGGCTCCTTTGTGCTACTTTCTGTCCTCCTTCAGCAGTGAAGCAACCCTTAATAGTATTTACTTTGGATTAGACCTGTAGGACCCAACCTAAATCATACCAAGATCCAAGAGGTGCTCTCCTGGAAAAAGCTTTCCCAAATGGATCCCATGTCCAAATTGCAGATGACGCCATCACTGGTTTCATTTCAAGGCAATCCAGATGTTCAGTAAAGTGATTAGGAAGTGGTGTGTATCAAATATAAGATACTCCACATTGAATTAATGCATTTATTTGCTCTGAATGGTTTTCCAGGTCAGGGCAGCACTTTGCCTGTCACAAGTAAAGTGCTTTGACAGAACACATGGACATTTCTGCCGCTTAAACTGAGCCAGCAAACAGAATGGCCAGCAACTCCCAAGTCTCAGAAGAGTCCAAAGAAGTACTGTCTCTCTGATATATTTATTTCCTGGTCCACTAAATGCATGAGTTCAGGTCCCATTTGTCAGCATCCTTCATAAGAACAGCCATTTGAAAGGAAGCAAATAAACATAACAACATTATGGTGGGGTCATTGAGTTTTCAGCCTATTACTGGCTAGCAGGTGTGCAGAGTATCACTCAAATCAGCTAATATGGCCCTTTGCTTTGAAGAATGAAAGCCAAGAACTTGTCTTGCCTCTCTGTGGTGCAGCACCTCTACCCAGACACACTTGCTTGTTCCACTGCTGTCCATGCTTGTGGCACAGGGCTCTGGTACAACACCTGGCCTTGGCTCTGTAACTGGGACAAGGTTAGCAAAACCTGCCCAGGACTAGCAACAGCTGCTAAAGCCTTGTCTCAAACTACTCTAAGTGTAAATATCTCCTACTTCTCCCATAGGGACTTACTGGGGGTTTTTAATTCCCTTCAGAAAGGAAGAATGAGGACCAAGAACAGCTCAGAACCTAACATGGGTGGATCCTATGTTTGGCTTATTTAACAATCCAAAAAGAGTTGCCCCCTTCTTCTTCCTTGTCAGAGAAGCATTCTGTGGATGTGCTGACTATTGCCACATCTGCCACAGTTTTCTAGGGAGAATTACAGAAACAAAGTTCTCAGGCAATCACTAAAACACTAGATCCAGAGGCACCACATCCTCTGCTAATGGAAAGCACCCACAGACAAGGGCAGGATCTCCAGTGTCAGGGCCCCTTCTGACTTCAGGCCTATGTCTCTTTTTCTCGTTTGGGTTTCTCCTTACACCTTCTGCTTGTGAGCAGGGGAGGAGTCACAGGCACATGAGGGGGAAAAAATCCAGATAAGAGAATGCAGCTGGGTTGTAATTTGTAGTTTCACAGTCCTTTGTGGATAAGCCCCAACACAATATATCCATTTGCCTGCAAATTCTGAATTGTGTTAAACCCACAGTAGTTCTAATGTAACAATATCTTCATGCTGAGCAACTTGAAGACTGCTGAGAAATACAGCACTTAAGCAGAACAAAAAGCAAATTCCCAGCAGCACCTTCCACCCCCATGTTTTTATTGAGTTTTAGTAGAAAAGAATTCAAAAATACAGAGGGCCTGCAGACCTGACTAGGCATTGTCTGCATTAATTTGGGGTTTACATTACTTTCAGCTGATACTCAGATGAAAAATTAACCCAGCATTCCTTCATGGTTTAGGATTTTGTGAACGAGTTTTATAGACACATCTCTGCTCCCTGGACTTGGTGTTCCCAATGATTTCCACTAACAGGGGCACACAGGAAGAGGAGGAACAGCTCTGTGTGTCTGTTTGTTTGCAGGCCAGTGTCCCAGATGAAAAGGGAGCTCACAGAATAGCACCAGTTCTGATCCAAAAGCTCTGGAACAGGTCATGGTAATGTGACTTTTCATCAGCTTTAGTGACAGAAGAATCTGGCCCCCAAGAGAATTTATTCTTTTGCCATACTAAGACAAATACCAGAAAATTATTTAAGTGGCATTAAGATTTTTCATTAGTGCCTGAAGCAGGTGGAACTCACATCTTCCTGCACATGAGGAGGTCTTGGGCTCCTCAGTGTTAGGGTGTTTCTTTAAGTTTTTATGTCAAGCTTATCCCCTAAGACAAAAATAAAAGTTTTTCAGGTTATCAAAGTTCCAGGCTGCAAGCTGCACTTATCCCATTATGAAAATTTAATTGTCAAAATATGTAACTTCATAGTTGTCGTTTTATTAGGTTATATAGGATGCAAACCAGAGAACTGCATTTATAAAGATTCCTCAATACAACATTTACAGTTCCTAGTTTATTTCTGATGGAAGCTAAGTTTTTACCAGCCACATGTAAATGCAAAACACCTAAGGCCTTCTCTTACACCAGAAGCTACAAACTTGAGCCACTTCTAAGAACCTCCAGGACCAGCCAACTCTTTCCATACAGGGGAATAATAAGGAAAAGCTCCATCTGGGAATGAGCAGGAGGAAGTCCATGATTGTGCGAGGATAACAGGGCACCAACACACCCCAGCTGAACAAAGCACAGTTGAGAGCTCCATCCAGACGCCTTCAGGAGCAATCCCACCTGCTCCACCATCCTGGAAGGATCCTGCAACATCACTGCAGTGCTGCCACCTCCCAGGGAAAGGCTGGTGGCCTTGTCCAATAATTTCAGCAGCTCCTGGGAAATACCACCACAAAACTCACCGTGTCCCAGTGTTAATGACTGTGACCTAGCAGAGCACATAGATCACTCCTGACTCCACCAAAACTGCTTCTCTTCCTGTTTTTCTGAGAGCCCCCTCCCAGTAGCCAGTAAACACCCCGAGCAGAGCCCAAGGAGAACACCTACCTTCCCACAGCAACACACGAGCTTCACTCTCTCCTGTGGCTTCATTCCAACCAGCCTTGGTCCACGACTGGCAGAGAGCTGAAATGCATGGGAGCCCCTTCTCAAGGGTCATGTTTCCCTTCTCCCTTCCAAACCACCTCCTTGGAGAGGAGCCTACCTTCTTTGTCGGTTCCTATAGCCTGAGGGAGCTCTGGGAAAACAGCTTGTGCAGATGGAGCGGGTCAGGCCCATTCCCCTCACTGTCTGCTCACAGGTGTAGGCGTTTTCCTCTCCTGAGCAGAGCTGGAGGTTGCACAAACACAGTGTGAAGCATCTCCCTGCTCTGCTTCCTTGGGTGGATGGCTGGCAGGAAAAAAAGGGACCTCGGCTCCAGGATTTCTTGTCTGGATATCTTCCACTTAAAGGAGCTAGAGTCTCTAATTTAAAGGAGTGAAGGGAGTTTATATGAGACAGGGTGGCAAAATTAGGATTAAAGCAGATCAAACATTAGGTTTTCAAAAATAACAGTAAGAATAACATTAGTTGTCAGTGATTGGCAGGAATTAACATGGGCATCCTCACTGCAGCAAGGTCTGGAAGCTGTAGCAGAGAAATATGGGCATTTCTATCAGGCACTGCTTTATATACACCCTGCAAAGGCAAATCATTGGGTGGGAAATGAAAATCAAGAAGGAGAAATATATATGTTTCTGATTATTCTATCCCTAAAGTTGTGTTCTGTCATTATGGCAGATTGCTTAATTGTGCTGCTGATTACTTTTCCTGAATTCTTCCTACAGCTGTAGTTTGCACAGTGCCGAGGAAACACTAATTAGCGGGAGGAATGTTGCCTTAATTTTTTTCTCAATATATATACATGTTAAAAAAGAGAATTCCTCAGCATTTACCTATTTAGTCCTGGCTCTGTTGTTTATTTAACCCTTCTCACTCCTTGTTGATCCATCCCTGCTGTACACATGGCTGGTCTGAAGTGGGGAGGTTGCAGGGAGACAAGTTCCATTTCCAGCTGAAGGCAGCTGTAATCCCAGGCAGAAGCAGCTCAACTCAGTCCCACTCACCCCTCCAAATTCACCTTGTCCAACAATCCAAATTTGCATTCAGTATGGAATAGGTTGGGTTTTGTGTGCATTTGCTACTGGGAATTATCTCTACACTTTGCAATATGTAAAATAAGTTGCTGGTATAGGAGCATCTGCACAATGCTGTAGTTTTGCCACACATTTAGACTCCATATCCTTAATGATCTATCACAGGGATGTTGTTTAACTCTTGTTTCACTGTGGCATGCATTTGCCCTGCTTGTCCTGTTGTATATTCCTGCAGTATATCCACTCAATAAGGAGAAATTCTTCTTATTTTGTGTAAATTAATGCTGTGACGCTAAACCTTTAAATTTTTTGTCCTTCAGTATTAACTGCTGGCTCACACAACCTTCCTCTTCCTCCTTCTCATCATCCCCTCTTCAGCAAATGCAATGGAAATAGTGCAGTTGCTCACTAAAAGCACATGTGGAGCTCTCACACAAGTTATTTTAAGAGGGGTCGGAGGGGATCCCAGTCTTACACTTCCATAAACCCACCAGTACAGGATTGTTGGGATTAACAGAAAAAATTGAGGGGGAGTAAGCAACACATGGCTGCTGTTTGTAGGTTTTACCTCTCTCTGAAGTGACTGATGCATTGACCCCATCTAGCACAGCATTTTTTCTGTTTCTCTTGCACATTTAGCCATGGTCTGAGCCAGCACCTCGACTGTGACCCAGGGCCAGCCAGCTCTGTGTAATCAGCAGTTTAAGCCTCCAGCACAGGAGGTTTTTGCTGGGGCGCTTGAGGCTACAGCTATTCTGTCAGCTCGGTTTGGGTTTGACTCTCTGGGAGCTCACACAGCCCACGCACCCCAGCACAGTCACCCTGCTTCCCAGGAAAGGAAACTTGGGTGGGATGAGAAACCTCCTCAGGCGCCCTCGCTGCCCTGCGGCGTGGCTGACTCATGAGCGATGCCCGCAGGGCTGCCACCTGTCACTGTGAAATTTCAGTGGCTTCAGTGACTTCCCCAGTCTGCCCTGCCCTCGACACAAGAGATGGGTGTTTCGGTTCACCAGCAGCACCAAAAAGTCAAGACAAAGCAAACTAAAAGCAGGTTGGGCTGAGCTGCTTAACAGACTGAAACCCAAGGGGAAGAACAGCTCAACTCAGCAACTGTGATGGGTGAGAAGCGCCCAAAACTCACTTTCAGGTGGGGTTTGACCACCTGAAAGCTGGGAAGGAAATCAATGAGAAATCTGGGTAAAGGGTAGCTCATTAAGTCCTATTTGTAAGGAAAAAGCCAACTTTGGGGCTTAGAGCAAGCGCTCAAGGAACAGTGGCTACACACTGACACAGATCTGTCAGAGTTGCCTTCATGCCTTATGTACATTCACAAAGTCCACAGGCTTCTTCCTGCATGTTCTCCCACCCCTATGTTGCTCCTGAATCTCAAATGACTCGAACAAACAGTGCTGCCCACTAGGACAAAGACTTCAGGATGCATCACAGTGACTGAAGCTGGCTGTGCTGCTGGGACAGGCTGTAGACAGAATCCCTGGCATCTCCTGCTCTTCCTCCACATTCTTCAAAGGGCCAGACACCACGTGAGTGGCCAACCGTGTGGTGCTGGAGGCACTGGGCTTGCTTTGAGCCTGAAGTGAAAGAGCTTGTGCATGCTTAGCTGGCGAGGTCAGCATCTCTGGACATCTGGCAACTCCCAACAGGCTGCCAGACATTGGGAAATCCGAGACAAACACATAAAAAGCCTCCAAATCTGCCTGTAAATAATGTTTAGGTGGGAAACCAGCATGTACAGTAACTCTGCAGCCTGCTTTGCTTTAGCCGTGACTAGAATGTGACCAGTTCTGGGTTTTGTGGAGTCAAAATTGGGACCTTCATCCCTGAATCCACTCCAAAGCCAAGGAACTAAGATATTTAGGTACACTAATTCATGGAACAACTCAACTCCATTCATTTCACTGGACCTCAGTTCACAGGGAGCAGTCCCTACCCAAAGGAGCTTGCAGATGAGAGGCACCAAAGTGTCAGGTAGTACAGATTGTTAAAAACCAACAGCAGCCACTTTGCAGGTTACTAACCCAGTCTCTCCTCAAGGAGAAAAGATATTTAATCTGCCTGTTCCTGGTAAGTACAGAAAGAGGTTTCATGCTCACCATAAGTATTAGGATTGAATAATCTTTGTCTATAGTAATTTGAAGTGCATGGCAGGAAATGAGGTAACTTTTCCGTCCTGATTATATGTAAAAATTTTATGTGAGCTTTTTGTGGATTTGATTGCAGCAACTTTCCCAATTTATTCTTCTCCCAGGAAAGTTTTCTGGATCAGTTGCTAATGAGCCCTGGTAGAACACATATAAAATATATAAAATATTAGTTGCTTTAACACTTGAAGCAACCTAGAGAGGAGGTCACACTCTCCTGGCCCACGTGCAGTGCCTTTGCTGCCTCAAAGGCCCTCTGTTAGTATCTACTGCAGCCAAGCAGCAGCAGAGGAGGAGTGGGATAGTCCCACAGCACGGTGCTGGCTCACAGCAACACACATGCAAACCAAAATCCTTGCTTTCCTGCTCCAGCATTCTCCTGGTGGCACCTTTCAGTTTGTTTAAGGCAAGGACATGTTGGCTAAGAATGTCCTCACCCACCCTCTAAATGGCAGCGCACATAAATCACTGTTACTTAAAGTCTGTATTTCCTTATTAAAGGAGATGCTGCAAAGTGCTTGAAAATAATGTTGGCTGCTGTGAACTATGGTGCCCAATCAATGAGAGACATGACAGTCAATTACCCTCCACTTACTGATTATCCCCAGCAATCAGCCTGGATCAATACCTTCAATCTCAATTGATAGCAGATATCAAATCTGAAATAGGATGTTTCTGTGCTTTGTACTGTTGGAGGGAGGGTGTGCAATGGCCACTGCATTTATTTAATCATTCATTTCACATCCACCTGCTCCAATTGACCAGGGCATAGGCTCTCCAAATGGCTCACCCCCATCCTTTCAGCAGGAGTGCCTGGCCAGTGTCAACAAGGGGACCACAGCTCACTGCCCTGGTGCATCTTCAGTGCAGAGACAGCCTGTGGCAGAGAATAAAAAAAAAAATTTCAGGCCAATGCAGTAGTACAAAGCGGGAAAATAAGGAGGGAAACTTAGATACTGAAGCAAGGAAGGTGTTCCCCAGGGTGCTGCTCTGAAGCAGTAACACATAAGCAGGGTACCTGGAGATGGCTGCAGTGCAGCCAGCACAGCCTTGCTGTTGTCCCAGGTGGCATCTCCATCCATTGCCACCCCTTGTGTCACACAGTCACCATTCAAGCAATGACATTCTCTCGATATACTCTGGCAGAGCACTCAGCTCCACAGGAGGGACGGTGGAGAGGAGCAGGAGGTTGTGCCTGTCTTTGTTACAGGAGACTTAGCAAAGCTTCCAAATATTTGAAGAAGAGCTGTGCCAGGAGCACTTTCAGAGTTTCCTTCAAAGATGCCAGTTCGAACAGGCTTTTGTAATTGAGAAGGATCATTTGCATTTGTAATGGCTTAATCACAAACCCATACACATCGGTGTGGGTGAGGCAGCAGGGCTGATTGGGATGGAAATGGTCTGGGACAAGGAAGACCTTCCCTGTACCCCTGCCCTCCCATTCAAAAGCCTAGTGGGCTTTGATTTTGGTGTCCCTCAGGCATCCTTGCCACCATGGACTGCATGACACCTCCCTGCCATTGGTACCTAAGGGTGCTGGCCCTCTCACCATGTCAGACAGGTCCTTTTGGTGGCACTTCAACACCTGTCCTTTGCACAGGAGTTTAAGCTCCTCCATGGGATGACCACAGCAGCCAAAAATCCTCATGCCAACTTCTGGATTAGTGCTTCCAGGTACATGCAGACAGCTTGACTGTGAAGTCAGAGGTCTCTTGCCTGCACCAATTGCTCCCCACAGGTGTATCCTACCCCCATGATTTGCCACATGGTGCTGCCAGCGCCTGCAGGCTTCTCTGCAGAGAACTGGCTCTTAAAACACCACGTGCTAGGGTCAGACAGTCAAGGTGCTTGGCTTTCCCCTAAAATTACTTGGGGAGGTAGTAAAAATAGGAGGGGTACCTGGTGCATCCTTGGAATCATGGAGAAAAAGCTGTGAAACTTGAACTCAAGAGCTCACGATAGTACCAGCAAAAAACATGCTCTCTTAAAAATGGTTGACTATTGGGTTTGGATGTTAATGTCGTTTCAACGTCCACATGTGGCAGAGGCAGGAAAGCAGCTGAAAGATAACGGAGATAAAGCATTATCCTTAGGATCACAATATGGCCAGGAGCCAAGGCATTCCCGTTTTTTTAATACACAATCCTTGTCATAAGATTGAATATCCATTTGGGGGCAGAATTCCCCTACTTTACTCTGCACACTCCCCTCTGAAAGCTTTGTAATGCTTTACTTATTGGCATCTTATTTTGATGAATAGGCTGCAATTGGTGCAAAAATCTCCTGAATGGCTTTAGGAGACTCAGGCATGTGATCGTTGGTCCATTTGTACTAAGTACCATCACTCAAAGTCTGTATTACTCACAGGATGCTTAAGCCAGCGTATTTTCCTAACAGGCACAGTCCTCTGAGGGTACAGCTAATCGTGCTGGGGACTTCTTTGAAGTAGTATAAAGGGTAATTATTCCCCCAAGTCTCATTTAAAAAACACCCTTAAAAACTAAGTTTTGTGCCTTTGGAGAAAAAAAAAACTACCCAGCCCCAAGGACGGGAGGAGTGGCTGCCTGCTGGGCTCGGGAGGGGCACGGGAAGGAGACGTGTCCTGTCTCCGCTCCTTCTCTGGACTGAAATACAGATATTGAAGATAAAAATAGGGAGGAAAAAAGGGACCTCAGAGAAATGTGGGTCAAGTACGAGAAAATACGTTTTTTTGTTTTTAAATGTAATGGCGAGGGATAACACAGATCATGGTGCCTGGGAAAAACAAATCAATCAGCAGTGGCAGTGGTGAAGTCTCTGAGCTCAGGTGGATTTCTGCAAGCTGAAAGAGCTTCTCTGCTGACAAGCTGGCCCCAATACCAGAATTCTCCTTACCAAAGCTCTTTTCCTCTTTGGAGTGCAGGAAAATGCAGGTCCCTGGAGTGGTTTAACATATGAGCAAGGAAAAAATCCCACTGCTGGTCCCAGTTACCAATCCCTCCTCATGCTGTGGGGCAGGAAACGGGAAACACCACCCAGAGCCCGTTCTCCTGGATGGGCTTTGCCCTTCAGAATTCCTCTGATATGGTCAGCACCATAGGGAAGCCATGGAGATTGCAGCCCACTCTTACTTTCTGAGTGCAGAAATGCACTTGATGAGCTGTGTTCACTTTCCAAGAGCCAGGCATGGACAAGGGCCTGTCTGAGCACCAAAAGAGCTCATTCCTAGCTGAGGAGAAGAGAGGGAAAGGCAGATATTCCACTTAGCTCAAGACAGGGGAGAAGCCACGTACAGCCTATAGAGGCTCTCTCCATTTTGTAGTATTTCTAATTACAATTATTTAGGAATTGTAGCATGCTCTATCCCATGATTTCTGCCCAGCTTTGATCAGAATGGTTGGCAAAATATTTTTTCAAGGGTGTTAATTTATGGTGTCAGAGATGTCATCTGACACCACCAGTGTTACCTGGTGCTTTGTAAGGAGCATGTTGCTTTGCCCCACTACGGACATAAAGTGCTTTTCCTATGTCCTACAAGGAGTTCAGAGCCCCAGAAAGAGATCCCATCCCTAAGGAGAAACACCAGGGCAGCATGGCCAGCCCCACTCTAGCAGCAAACCTGCCCAGCCACGATAGTTTCTCCCTGTTCCTACATCTTGTTTTAAACTTTTTGTATGCTCAAAGAAATGGAGAAACACTAAAGTCCAGAAAAGTTATACCATGACTATTTTTAGCATGCAGTTGTGTTCAGAAACCCCTCAGAAATCAAACTTTCAGAATTTTCCAGCAACAATTAAAGAAAATCTATTTCCTTACTGCTGTTCTTAATTTTACCACCCTCCCCTCTTATTTGCACTGTTTATACATGAATTCCTACAGCATTATGTGCTTCGTATAAGCAGGAAAAGTCCAGTCCAGACACAGCTCCATGACAGCTCCTCCTGACTAATAGCAGAATTATCCTTACATAAGTCCTTTCTCTTCCTTGGCATTTTTTCTCCCTCCAGAAAGGTACTTCCCCGCACACCCGGCGGGATGGAGCGGCTCAGTTCCATGCCTGATGTCGCAGTGCCATCTCATGGCAGCTCCAGTGCCAGCCTTTCACAGGAGCTCCACTTGCTTTCAGCTCTTTGCAGGTGTTTTCTCGTTGAGCTGTTGAGGCCTTAAATTTATGAACTCGCAAAAAGAAAAGCAAACAAGAAACAAAAAAAAAAAACACCCTGAAAAGATTAAATGAGAGTTTTTGGTAATTTCTTAAAACTTAAAAATTTTAGAAATTTAACAGCCTTCCAAGGAAGCTCAAGGATGGAGAACAATCAGCAGAGATAACTTCTTTTCTAAGAAGCAGGAAGGATGGAGATGAGGGCAATGAAGATGCTCAGATCACTTTTGTAGTTAGACTCCAGAGGGAGAAACATTGCCCTGATTGCTTCTGAAAACATGGAGAGGGGCTGCCCAGCTGTCCTGCTGGGACAAACTCCAGGAAAGTCACCAGCTGACTTTGGATAGTCACAGCAAGAGCGTGGGGGATCCGAGACACAAAGCCAGAAGAGTGGTGCTGCTGCTGCAGGATGTAGATGTAGGGAGTGACTAACAAGCTGGCTTGGAAATACTGAACACAAAAAAAATGGAAAAAAGTCTCCCCAATATTATTGCAAAGTGAAAAAAAAAGCCATCAAGCTTTCTGTGCAGACCCTGCCTGTGCCACAATGAAGGATCATTTCCCAGTTAACCTGGCAAGTCATCCTGTCCTTTCACAGGTAAATATTATTTTGAAAGGTTGCTAAGGGCCAACAGTGCTAATGCATTTGGGACAGGATTTTCCTATTCCAAACCCCCTATTTCCTGACCAAAGACATGCAGGAAAAATCTCTTCTACTCTTGATGGGAATTACAATGTGATCCACTCCACTGTGACAACTCCAGCAGGGAGGCAGGGGTGCCAGGATGAGTGCTTCCCTGGTGGGGCCCACTGGAATATGATCACCCAGGGAGGGCACATCACAGCACAGGATTACTTGCACTATCCATCACTCACTGACTGGGTTGTTTTCTCTTTGCACACTTGTATGGAAATGTAACTACAAAACATTCCTCTGAGTTGTTCACTGATGTGCAAATATAGCTTTAAATGACTTCTCTAGGAAAGAATCCTCACTATTTTATACAAATTGTCTTGCATGTTTATTACACAGAATCATGATCCAAAAAGAAGGGGATCCATCCCATGCCTGTTCGTAACTCTGTTACACATTATGAGCTGAACATACTCCAGGCCCCCTCATATGATGAATGATACCTACTTCACTTCCAGCCTGCTCCCATGTGCTTATTTATTTATGGGGCCTCAGTGCTGATGGATATGCTCCCAGTTCCTCCATGAGACCGAGCACATCACAGGCACTGGGCTGCAATAGGCAGTTCAGGGAGGGAGCAGTAAAAGATAAAACTCTGTTCCTGACCTCACCACTGTGCAGAACTCCCCAGGACTGCTCCAGAACTGCTGCACTTCCCACTGACACTGTTCCCAACAGCTGGCAGCTTCTCCACCACATTTAAAGCCCTTTTTCCTGCCCCTTGACTAGGAGCAGACACCAGGCTGGACTCAAGAGCCGCGCCGGTGAGCGGATGCCCACCCGCCCTCTCCAGGAATGCTGTGCCTGGGAGGTACCACGGGATGTCTCCGGCTGTATTTAGCTTGGCTGGCTCGGCCAGCCCATTCCACTGTCTGCACAGCCTCGGGGAGAGTGGAAGGAAACAATGCACTGCCCAGCCAAGCAAAACACGGGGAGGTCAGAAGCCGCCGCACGGCTTCTTGGAGATGACACATGCTCCCGAGGCAGGTCCACTTGTTCCCTGGCACGGGAGCATCCTGCAGAGCCCTGCACTAACACCACAGCTCCCAACCCTGGCTCCTCACACCTCCCTCCCAGGGATGAGATTTTGTACCCTGGGTGGGAGGAAGGTGCTGGAACGTGTAGTTCCCGTTCAGAGCGTAGCCCCCATTCCCCTGCGCTGTGGTACCTACAGCTTCAGAAATAATCCAGTGTTCATTACCTTGTCAAATTAAGAAATTGAAAGCTGTCAAAGTGTAGCAAAGATTGGAGGTGGCTTTAATAGCAAACTGTGGAATCTCCCACTGTTTGTCTAATCTAATTTCCTCATCCTCGTTGTCCTAAAAGAATCATTACAAGACACGGAGAAGTAGAGAGATGAAGACAGGAGCAATTTCCAACTGAAGGCACCTTCCCCTTCTGTGTGTGTGCAGATGAGAAGCTTCTATAAGCTCTGTGCGATCAATAATTTCCCTCTGTCAGGTTTACGTTTCAAGACAACTCTTAAATTTCATCCCCTCTGGTTAATCTGCCATAGAAAGAATATAAAAATAAAAATATTCCTTTGTCTGGCAGCAAACACTCCTGTCTCCCAGCACTAGCTTTTAAGAAGGCAATGCCAGAGAGAGCAACATGTGGCACATCTCAAGCCCCTTCAGCTGAGATAAAGCCTTAGAGGAACCAGCTGCTGTGACAGCAGAGGGTGAACAAGCTGTCCAACAGCAGCAGCATCCAACAACAGCAGCAAAACCAAATAAATTAATAGTCAACACTGTCTCTGCTGGGGAAGGAAAGGTTAAAACTGTGCCAGCAACTGGTTGGGGACAGTCTTTTGAGGCAAAGCTGCCGTTCCTTGCCTGCTAATTGTTATGTTTTCCAAAGATTTCATCAACTAAGTTGTGTTCAACAAACTGCTATTTAATTACTAGAGTAAAATCCTGTTAATTAGCCAGCCCCAGAAGACATCCTCTCATCCCTGTTAAGTGAAATTCCCAACTAATCCCTCCAGCAGCCATTGTGTTGCAGCCTGGAGAGCCCCAGAGAGCAATTAGTGATGGCCATAAAGGTGGGGGGAGCATCAGAGCTCGGCTCCCACCTTCTGCCAGTGGCTGTCTTCAGCCCTGGGAAGGTGCAGACCAGCACAAGGGTAACACTCAGAATTAAAAAACCTGTTCATTCTTCTTACTAATCCATGGCTCTCCTTCCTGGCTCCAGCTGCCCATGTGGCTTCAACCACAGTGTGGCCAGCATCTCCTCCTCCCCTGTGCTCCCCTGGGCTGCATCCCCTTCCTTCCTTCCTCTGTGCAGTCCATGCCTGAGCCCATGCAAGAGGCAGGCACTGCCCCTTCAGCTCCACACCACCCTCCACCTAGCACCAGCAGCATCCAAGCTTTCCCCAGCAGGATGCAGTGAGCACTTTTACAAAGTGCTACAAACACTCCTAAACCAGAGCTCTCCTCATCTCACCTGGCTTCCCAGGTGCATCAAGGATATGAAGTTTCCACAAAATTCACAAAACAGCCTGGATAAAAGTGACAAGTGCTCCAGCTACAGAAAAAGCTTCAGCCTTTCTGGATAGTGCCCAAAGGCACCATTCCAGTGTGGGAGGGATCAGACAGGGCTTGTTCCCACCCCAAAAGGGAAGCAGGTTTCTTTCATTCAACTAGTCTGGAGTTTCTTTGCAGTCTGTCACCATGGAAGTTAAATGTTTTAATTTTACATTGAAATGCCAGCAGAAATTAAATTTGATAGGAAGTTGTAGGCACTTCTCTGATATCCATTTAAACAATTTAGAAGATTTTGAAGTACTAGGGGGCTCATTTAATCAAGTTCAATAAAGCAAATCTCCAGGTGAAAATAATGAATATTTAAAAGAGTATAAAAATTAACTGTTCAACATCATTTGGTATAAATACATCCCTACAGATGTAGGGATGAAAGGATAGTTCAAAAATTCTACTGTCTTAAAATCAATAGTTGCAAAATTTCAATATGCAATTTGTCATGTTCCTGTGAATTTGCACTGCCCAGTTTGATCTAAGCCCAATCTTGGATTGTGGCATAAGAATAAATTAATTTTAGTTGAAAAGATATCCATCAACTCTTATTCTAAATAATGCTAACAACTACTGTCAGAATTAAGGCATATGAAAAAAAACAGAATCCCTGATTTTATAAACTAGGAACTTAAAAGAATGGAAAATTTACAATTTGAAATATGGATCTTGATAGTCAGCCTGTAGCTAGCTACCCTACCCTACAGCTAGAATGTTGTCTCTAAGTCTTTACCCAATGTTGAAGCAGAGAGGTCTTTAATATTAAAGAGGCACACAAGGCAACAACATAAACATATTTGCCTGCAGTTGGATGAGTAAAATAATACCTTAAACTGGAAAGTTCCAGTGACATCACCAGATCAGCCCCTTCTGCCAGCAGCTCCAACTCTACCGGAATAAACATCCATCCTGAAAACAAACCTGGGGAAGAAATAAGAGGCTGTGGCTTGTTTCCAAAAGTAAAAGGAAGCAGAGGGAGAGGTGCATGATTAATTCTCCATTAGTATTCCACTTACACTTCCTCCAAAGACAAGGAAATATTTCAAGTGAGAAATCTTGCTCATCAAGTAGTGGAAAACATTTCTCCTCACTGTGTTCTAACCTTCACTTCTCTGAAGTCACTTTTGCCCTCCATCACACAGGTCTGGAGGCTGTCCAGGTACATCCCTGCAAGTTATCCACTGGTACTTCACCCTTTTTCACTGAAAAAAAAAATTAATCTAAGAACAAAACAGACAGCTTTTAAGAGAGTAAGTTTTAATGTAAAATACACAGGTTTGAAAAAGCAGGACCAGTAACATTACATCTCAGAAAGCAATTACAGAAGAAGGACGCTTGGATTTTAGAAAATGTGTTTAATTAATAATGCTCATTAACTACACAGTTTTAATCCATAAATACAAGTTAAAGTTGAAAGTACAAGATAAAGTTGTAAAAAAGTAATCCCAATAGTGTGTTACTTATTTTTAAATTTATTTGATTTTTATGGCTGCCTCTTAATATATTAAAGATGTAGAAATCAGTGCAACTTGAAGAGCTGCCAGCTCTTCAAAAACCTGTAAAGGATGAAGGAGCGTTTAGCAGAGGGTATGTTCATCTCTACCTTGTAAAAGGAACCACATCAATCTTTGGTAGTTAAAACACTTCAAATAGTTAATATAGACAAACATTTAAAGGTTAACACTGTTTATATTCCTATTCAAGCTGTGACACAAATTTCTGTTCTGTATTTTTTGTTTATTTTAAAAAGGATACTTAGGAAGTTGAAGAAGTAGAAGAGGGCTTGAAACTACAACGGGATCTCTTTGCACTGAAGTCAGCAGCAATTCTGACACTGAACCAGTGGGTGCAGACACAGGCCTGACATACTTAAGGAAGTGGGAGAGATGGATCCAGTTTCTACAATTAATTAGAAATTATTCATGATACTTTTTCATGGATGTACCATGAAAGGCACCATAAGAGAGCATATAATATAAAACCATAAATACCCTATCACCCTTAAATAAGAGGTGTTGAGTTTGCAGGGTTTCCTACCGAGAAATTTCTGATTGTAACCTGAACAAGGGCTCTTCTAAAATCAATACAATCAAAAGACATTAACATCACCCTACACAGGGTTAGTTCCAATATAAATGTATTCTTTTTAATTGCTCATTTAAGGCACCCTTTTCTATTTACATTTACAGTATGTGCTGTTGTCACTGTAAGACCAGATTACACTGAACATTAGAATAAATGCAGTGCAATTTCTTTCTCTCTTGGGACAAAACCAGTGAGTAAATTTTAACATAGTAGGAATGTTTCATAGTGAAAATTGAAAACACATTTCCCCAGGCCAGAATTCCTCTATGTACAGCACATCTTGGAAAAGCAGCATAGCATCTCTTTATGTTTGCTTTTCACTAAGTACAGCACAGAAGAAAAAGCCAACTACCTTAAAGAAATGGAAACAAATACAGTTGGGTTGAACAAACAAGTGGCCAAAATATTTTTTTAAAGAAACAGCTAAGAACTAAATACACCAACTCAACATGAAACAATTAATCATGTATTTAGTGGTCAAGGCAACTGTTTGGGTTTTTTTTCATTTTCAGTAGCAATAGGCCAGTTTGAAATGTCAGAAAGTTAAAAGGGTTAACCCCATGTAGCACTTCCACCATCCTCCTCCTTGTCCAGACCAGCTCAAAACACCAAATAACAACAAATGATCTTGGCATATAATGCATTCAATGCTTTCCACATCAGCCTTCAAAAGCATGATGCTCTCTGTGGGCTAGAGAAGAGAGAAGGAAAAAAAAAATAGAAGAACATGTAAACTCTGTCAAGGAGTTGAAAAGATAAAAAAAAAAAAAAAAGAAGATAAAACTGTATAAATCAGTCAAGGGAGGGGAGAACACAATGTGCCAACAAGGGATCTTTCAGAATATACTGTTTGATAATACATTTACAGGGAGCCTAAAATATGAGATCCCTTGAAATCCTGATTGCAACTGGTTCCTCTAAATTAATACTTAAATTGGACAGTATGTAGCCTCAAGAGTTATTAAGATATTTAACTTGTTTTGTGAATGAGGCACATTAAACATGAAACAGAACAGATTGTACAATAAAATTAAATATATCTTTTGAATGATAGCTAACTTCTGTATTGAAGGGACATAATTTTAATGCAATGACAGATGCTACATTCCTAAGTGATTAATGATGAATCAGGTAGGATATTCCCATAGAAATACCCTACCAGCTTCTTGTTTTTCTAATGGAGGTAGAAATGAACAGTGCAAAATACTTACATTTATAAAAGGCCGCTTTAAAAGATGTGTTTGGGAGAAGTTTATGAATCTTTTCTACAACTTTTGCTTCACTTGCTGAAGAGGAATTCCTGTTCCAGACTTGAACAACATCTTCACGGTCACGAACACTGACACTTATCCCTACTACTTCATCATCTGCACAGAAAGGGGGAGAACCATTAAGGAATACTTTAAAAGTGAGACATGTCTAATTTGCTACTTATGTATTATGAAACAGTGTCCAAAAGCTGGAAAAAAAATAAAGATGTGAAAGAAAAGAGCAGTCCTCAGTGAGGAAAATACCAATGTTCAAACCAGACAAAGTAGTTACCAGAAAGAAACTCTGTTTTTAGAAGTTATTGGAAACATTACCTCATGGTGTTTTTTAGGAGGTGCATAGGATTATTCATCTTTGCTATTAGCACTCTTAGACTTGATTAGAAGGGAATCACAAGACTCCCTCCACTAAGGTCAGCAATGTGAACTCCCAAAGACAATTTACTTACAGTGATGTCTACAAGCAGAAATGGGAGGATGGGGATAAAACAACTAAAACTCCAGGAACAGTACCTGGTGGAGATCAGACACCAGCTTTTCCAGACTTTGCCCTCTTTTTCCTTTACATTTTGTCAAGGCAGCAACAGAAAAAAAAAAAAAAAGAAAACAAAATTAATAAAATTTAAAAAGCCTCAGTCAGGCTGCTGCTGCTGCCAGTGCTGGTAACTCAGTGCTACACTGAAAAAGCCCTTTTTGGTGTGAAGGTGTTAGGATGCAGCTTTGTGGAGAGCTCAAATGCCATGCCACAGCTGGGAGCAGTGGCTGATCCAGCTGTGAGCTCCATAGCACAGCTGTTCTGTGCATCCCAGGGAAAGGGTCACTAACAAAACACAAAGGTGGTACCAGAAGCACATTGCCAAAGGCAAGAACCACCTCTGTGGACAGCAGAATATCATATATTTGCTTAAAGTGACCCCAAGACAACCCTACCAGTGTATAAAGTGTGTAAGAGACCATTTGAAGGGTTATTTCTGAACTGCTCTGTAAACTTGAGAAATGCCATTCTTTTTTTTGTGGAATGATAGCCAGTGAAAGACAATTCCTAACAGAATATTCACTGTCAGTGTAATAGCCACTTTTATCAGATATTCATGCTAAGGAGAGAAGCAAATATGGTGAAAAGAAATGATGGAGAAATGTCTCAATCATTACCTGCTGCACAACAATCTGTAAATTGCTCTCCAACAGTTGCTAGCAGAAGCTCTTTCCAAACTGCAGCCTAAGAAGGCAGGAAAACATTACATTCACATTATTATTTCTTAAATGAAAAGTTAGGTTTGCTAAGTCAGTTCTGAGCATCTTCTCTTTCTGAGGTTGTCTAGCTAAAAAGGAATATTTCTTGTAAGTGCATGCTGTGTTATATAATTAATTGTTGGGTCTGTACAAGATGGTTCATCATAGCCAAGGAGATGCTGTGCCCATGTGTGGTGAAGACTGAAGCCAAAAAAATGAGAAACAGGTATGAAGGTGTTATTTATGCTATTTACCAAGCACTGAAAGCTGACTGAAGTTCACCTTCAAGCAAACCTTTCAGAAGTGACTGAGGCCATGTGGTGCATAGCTTGAGAGATGAAAACTACCTTCATGTCAAAAAGGGGCTGTCATTCAGCCTCTGAAAAACAAGGCCTCTGGGGTCCCTAAATTCACTGCCCAGTAATTCAGGCTCTCCAAACCACTTGTCACTTCTGACAATCTTCACACCTTGGATTATAGGAGGAAAAAGACAATTTCAATTTCAGTCTTTTGTGACCACTTGGGACTGCAGGGGAGGAAAGCTGCAACTCATATACAAGGAAAAAGCCCACAGGCAAAAATCAATTAACTTTCAGCTGAAATTTTGAGTACCATCTTTCAGCATTTAATACCTTCTGCAAGGCTGTCACATTTTTCTGACACTTCACTTTTTCTGTTTAAAGGCCTGATCCAGAGCACACTTACACACATAAACACCATGTGTGAAGAGGTCAAATCTCCTTTCTGTGGCAGTTCACAGAAGTTACTCACATGCATTTGATTAGAGGCAAAGAGAAACACAGTTATTTCATTAGAGCTCAAGGATTTGCCTGAATAGATTTCATCTTTCATACTTTTAAATGAAAAAAATACATAATTTAGCAAAGATTATCAGGAAAAGGTCTATTTTTCTTTGTATGCCTATAAGGAAACAGTCTGGAGAACAAAGGTGATCATCAATTACCATGTTTCCAAATTGAAACACTGTAGCTTTCTTTTGTTTTATAATACAAACTTTCTTTTGTTATATAATACATTGCCAAATGTTATCTAAAGCGAGAGATATGGAATTACGGCAAAATAAACTTTTGCTCATTGTCTTTAAAAGGTTATGGAAATTAAAGTAGTGTTTGGTTGTTGTGTTGGGTGATGTAAGAAGTGAAAACCTTTACAACAGCTTTATCAAGCAGAGTTTAAAGAAACTCCCTTACTAAACAAGGTCTGAGTAAAGAGTCAATGTAACATACCGTACTTTCTTTAGGGACCTTCATTTTCCATATACCTCCTTTGGCATTGCTTTCTTCTTCCCTGTTGCAGGAGATAGATCAGTGAAAATAAACATTCAAATTCACATCTAGATAACCCTGTGTTTGTGGTTTCATTTTCCCAGAAA
The DNA here is from genome assembly GCF_001522545.3 of Parus major. Classification (NCBI taxonomy): domain Eukaryota; kingdom Metazoa; phylum Chordata; class Aves; order Passeriformes; family Paridae; genus Parus; species Parus major. The sequence continues at coordinate 16,743,711 of NC_031781.1, forward strand.
AATCCCATCTGAAATGCAATTACTAACTCCAGGGAGCATGACTCTGGCTTCTGACATCAGAGATAATTCTTTCATTGTTCATATGAAGTGTATCACTCAACACCTAACCCTTTTCAAGTTTTGTGTGTTGGAAAACACTTGTATTTTCCCTGACTACAGACCATCTTTGAAGTGGCTGCACACTGTATGGGAACAAGCCACAAAACAATTTTACATTTTACTATGGTAACCTTTAATTTTGGAAAACCTTTGGCATATTTTCACAGCAGCAGCTTTTTACTCTTCCGTTTATTCAATTTAATAAAAGAACATGAGCACAATTCATTTCAGTTTTGTGACAGCTAGAAATTAATTGCCCTTATTAAAAAAAGACTGAAGCTGCCCTGGGTCGGAGCAATGGTAACCATTAAACTGCCTTGTAATGACAAAGGCACAATGCACTAACCTGTGAGTTTCTCAAGTTTATTCTGTCACAATTCTTTTTCTAAGACTTTAAATTAGGGCTTCTCGTTTCCTGCTAAAACTCTGTAAAGGCCAAATTAAAGGAATAACCTAAAAATTAGTCTTTGGAATATCTAAACCCAGTGTGACACTGATAGAGATTCCTCAGGATCAATGGTCTCCCACCAATCCTGACAGATTCTGGGGAAAAGAGGGGGAAAACTTTGGGAGGACATCTTTAAGAATCTGCATCCTCAATTCTTACTTCAGGATTTCTCTTTCTTTCTAAAAGAAAAAAAAAATACACAGAATGCTGGAATTGGCCACTATACTGTAATGGCAATCTGAGAAAAGCTTCTTGGCAGTAATTATTGAAAAGTTAGCAAATTACTGATAATGAGATCAATCTCTTGCAATGCCTTTCTTAAAATGTGAAATTACTTTGATAGGCTTTAAAAAGTGTTTCATTTTCAGAAATTATCTTTGCATTTTAGACCTCTAGTCTTCGGTTAACAAATGAAAACTAAAAATAGGAAAAACAAACCCAAAAAAATCAACTCCCCAAATGCTCTAATTCATCCTTACAAAGATATGAAGGCCTGCAGATGATGGCCCAGTTGATTTATACAGATATCAATGTTTTTTCATGCCCACTTTAGCTATCCTGACCAGTCACAGTATTTTCATATAAGTAACACAGACCTTCAGATGCATTTCATTTTAGAAAATTTACATTTCCAGTAGACTAGGACAGAAATCTCCTGCAGTAAGTCACCACAAAGTTAGACAACTATGATTAAGTTAAAGAGCCTTAATGCAATCCCAATCAACCCAAATGATGCCAAAGAGATCAAAACTCTTCAGAAAGTGCTGAAGTTCTCTGAAATGCAACAGAACTTCAACAGGAAGAAGGGGTGCAGTTTGATTTCTGAAAAGAAAACATCAATTATTTATACTTTGTTCCATTGCTATCCTACAATCAAGTAGGAATTTACTGCAATGAATCACCTCATAATGTCTTAAATTACTTTTGATCCAAGGTACATGAAGCATATCTGTACTTTTGCATAGATGAAAAGGAGTGAAGGACCATCAGTTGTTTGCATCATTATCTCACCAGAAAAGAAAATAATGTGCAAGCTAAAAAAATTCAGATAGAAGTAACTTATTCTGTGTATTCCCAAACTGAAATTCAGAGTCATATTATAATTTCTTAAGCTTCTATTTCATAATCTATTTTTGTACATTTACATCCAGAGGTGGACAATGAAATTACAGTCTGTGTTTTTAATAAAGACTCTTTGGTACAAGCCACTTTCAAACTGAACAAGAACCTTGGAGTATTTCTTTCATTGGTCTCTTGAGTTCAGGTGTTTGCAGCCAACAGAAACAAGACCCTCCTATCCCAAATCTTTCACCCTTCAAGTTATTCCACTGCCCATTCCCAGAAATGTCTGATGACAACACACGTACCAAAGCGGGCGCCTTTCTCCCCGCATTAAATGGTAGCTACATCTCAGAGGCAAGTTTGTCACGGGAGGAATGTTGTTGTAGACACTCCAGAAATCCTTGAAAAGGAAAAATATTTGTTTCATTAACAACACAAGAGGGTGTTTCATGTAGATTTATTTCCCTGCTAATTTTCTCTGAACCAATTAAACATCCTGCTCCTGGAGACCAGGCACCTTCTATGTTATAGTAAAATGTACTGAAAAGAACTTCTTACAGAATCATTTCTACTTTTATTATTTTCAGATGACAGTCCTGCATGCCTGAAGGTGGAAAAAAGGGAATAAGTCCAAACACATATTATAGTTTTGAATAGAGAGGGGAAAAAAAGCATCAAAACCAGAGTTACTTTGAGTATGTAAGAACAAACCAGTACATAAAACTTCCTTAGCCTATTAAAAATATATATTTATATCAAACATCCACCTTGCTTCACTTAAGACTAGCCTAAGGGTCATTATGATTATTCTGAGTTACAAAAACACCACAAACAATAATTCTGGTGAACTAAATATCTAGCCAGCAACCCAACTAGTTTGTCTGAGTGAAAGGTTTCAACCAGATGCAAAGAACCTGATATGGTTATTTTATATGTATGTTAATACAGGAATGGGGCAAAAATTCAAAGATTCAGTTTAACAGGAACCATTGGATTACTTCCCAATGTTTCTGCTGGTAAAAACAGAAGCTGTCAGACAGGTTTGGGATGGATAAAAGTGCACCCAAAAGCAGTAGTGAGCAATAGGGACAAAAGCTTGAAAAGATCCCAAACTCTTCTCTCTTTATCCAAGAGTTGGGAATAGAAAGGATTTTGAAAGACTTAAGTTGCATCAACATGTGGCGATGCAATATTAATCATTAGTGCAACTCATTAAGTATTATCTAGACATAATATTTAAGTACATTAAGTAATACATAATAGTTAATCACTAGCACAACCTTAGAAACAAGGACTGTAACATTATGTGGTAAAATTTTGTGGCTCTTGGCAATGCTGCCTAACAGCCATTACCTTTACCCAGCCACAAGAAGAAATTAAAGACTACTAAAAATATAAAAACTTGGTATGAAACACCCATGTTTGATATGATCTTATTCTTAAATTGTTGCGTGCCAGAACCCTAAAGTGACTTGCAGAAGAAGGAGCAGAGATACATGGCTGTGGAAACATTTGAGAGCTCTTTTTGTCCTGAACTAGGACATACAGTTTGGAAGGTTTTGTGTTTGGAAATCTCATGCAATGTACGAAGTTGTGCAGACCTTCATGAGAAAGCCTTATTTAAAACTTCAATAGATTGCTGCAGGTGTACTTCTCAAAGAGAAGAGTCTGGCATTACCCTAAAATTTCAGGGATTTAGTGAACTAGTTAGCTTAGCACTAAGGTGAGACAAATACCAATTTGGTACACACTTCATGCTAATTGTAGTATTAAAACAGATACAATTTTACTTGCAAGAGATACCCACTACTAGGCAATGGCAGATGACACAGACATGCAGAATTTCTCACTGCTGCAAGTATCACATGGTTTAAGAGTCTAATTCAGTTTGCTAGAATCTTTTTATAGATAGACATTTAAGGAGAGAAACCCCACCAAAAAAGAAAAAAAAAAGCGCCACACGCTGCAATTTTTAGTCTTTGCACAGTTAGTTTCTGTATTAGAAAAAGGAGAAAAGGCTGGAAAGGTATTTAAAATACACCAAATATAATTCAGTGTACTAGTGGAAACTCAGGAAGGTTTAAGAATTCAGCATGCCCAATCCAATATGCCTCCTCCTTTTCCCATCCGGAAAGCCAAATGAAATTCAAACACTGACTCAGAAATACAAACACACAACACCAGTAACACTCACGTTTCACACCTCAAGTAAGCAAAGCTACAGGTGTGACTCATCCTAGGAGGAAAAACGAAACTTGAGGTGTGAAGTTACATTAATAACATGTGGCAGCTCCTGTAGCAGAGCCACTTGCCTTACCTGCACTGTTTGTACTGTATAAATCTTCTTCAAATTTAATGCACATTCAGCTGCTGTTGTACCAGGAAGTGACCTTGAAGACAAAGCATTGATTAATTAAAATATTTATTTTATCAAGGAGGCAAAGAAGGGAGATGGAATGAGAATTGCACGAGCATGAAGTTAAAATGTTCGCATGTTAAAGGGGAAGTCCAATTCCAAATTATCATGAATCATTTAAAGATAGGAGTTAAAGTTCTTTTATACTTGCGAATAAATTAATATTTGCCAGGCAATTCGTAAAACTAAACAGAAGTATCAGGAGTTTTAGCCGAGCAGCACAGTGCTGCTCTCAGATCTACCACACACCATCAAAGCTCTGCTGTTCACTGGTGACGGGCTACCAGAAGAGAACCGCATGATCCTACCCCGGAACTATTTCCAATTGCATTTAACACACCCCAACCCCCTTTTTTAGCGTTTTGAGACGCTCCCGGTGCTTCACACCTTGAAAAGGAAGCTCATCCGCACAGCCTGTGCTGCCGGGCCCTCAGCGCGGGCCGCTAGGTGGCGCAGGCGCACAGCCGGCGGGGCGCGGGCGCGGCCTCGCCTCCCCTCAGCCCCGCGCCGCCCTCACCAGGACGGCCACACCCGCCATGGGCTCCTCGCTACCCCTGAAGGATGGGACACCCACACGGGCTGAGGAGAAGCACAAGTGCCGCAGGTCAGGCTATGGCACCCGACGCAGCCAGGGAACCTCCGTGGTTCCGGGCAGATCTTGTACTGCCGACACCGATGCCCTCAAGGCACATGTACCACCAGCACGGCCTGTAAAGCCAAGACAGCCTTGAGCTGGTGTCACTGCCAGGCACCCTGGTGTGGTTCAGCTTCTGTAGCTCACCCTCATACTGACCAGCACCAGCTCCACCCAGAGCTGCTTCTCTCTCTCGGGCCTTCAGCGGAAGCCATAAGAAGAGTGGTTGAGGTCACTCCGTCTGTTCAGCCTGGAGGAGACTGAGGGGAAACCTCGTTGCAGTTTACGAGTTCTTCATGAGGGGAAGTGGAGAGCACTGATCTCTGTGGTGCCACTGACCCAAGGGAATGGCTGGAGCTGTGCCAGGGGAGCTTTAGGGATATCAGGACACCAGGGAATGGGCACAGTCCCATGGATGCCAAGGAGCACGTGGACAATGTTCTCCAGCACAGGGCATGACCCTTGGGGATGGTCCTGTTCAGGGCCAGGAGTTGGACTTCATCCTCATTTGTCCTTTCCAACTCAGGATAGTCTGTGATTCTTTAGTCACACACAGCACCAGCTGCATCCCATCATCTGAAAGGTCTTTTCCAACCTAAATGGTCCTATTTATAATCTTTTTCATTACTCTTCAGTGCATGAGACATGGGACGGTGCATTCACACCCCCAGACATCCCTGTGTTCCTGTCACTGCACTAACAGTGCATTGTAACACCCACCTTAAAATTCCCAGCACACAATCCCACAGGCACAGTTTTGGGGGAATGAGGTCAAAATTGCTAAGGCACATTCAATTTCTTAGAACTAGAAACATTTTTCTTTCCCTTCAGAAGCTGAAGTAGGATTTCTAAAGAAAAATGAAGATCAAAGACAAAAGCAACCTCCCATTGTGTCTCAGAAGAGGAAACAAAAATGTGTAAAATTACTAAATCTGGAAACAGAAGCAAGAGAGCAGGTTTAAGGAAACAGAAGAAAACGCAGCTGTTGCTTGGGTACCAGCTGAAGAAGGGATAAAAGCAAAGCAGATCTCAGCATCCCTCCCTGATACATCTGATCAGCGTGAAATACGTCCAGGGAAACACTGAAGTTACTCTCAGCTGTTACAGATATAATTGAAGCTCTGGGCAAACCCTAGATATTCATGTAAAGGAAGAAATTTAATATGCAAAACCACTGAAACAGCATCACATCTTCAAAAGTCTAATAATAGCTCTAAGGTTTTTAAAGGCTCCTGTTAAAATAAGCTGCTTTAAAAATACATACAAAACCAGCAGAAAAATACCTCCCAACTTTTTCAGTATAAAAGAGGCAAAGTAACATCTGCTTTACTATTTGCCTGTTAATTACCAGCACATTACAATGGTGGAACTGGCAGGAGACAAAAAAAAATCAACAAGAAATCACCATGGCACAGCTTGTAGTCTGGTGGCTCGTGAACTATGAGAACTCCCATGAAAAGATGGATGACTTAAAACCAGTAACAAAAAAAATCTGTCATCAACGTGATAAAAGGAATTATTCTAGTAAGGTTTGGAGGTCTGGAGGTTTTTTTTGTGTGTGTGTTTTGGCATTTTTTATGTACACTTTACACTCAGCATTAAAGAGCAAAAAGGGAAATTCACAGTATTTTAGAGAAACAGATTGTTTTTGAAAGCACAACAAAAAGGTAATAAGTTCAAACAGACTTTAAAACTTACAAAGTGATTTAACTATTGGATTCACAACCAACTACCCCTTGTTCTTTTCTTGCTAACCATACTAGCATCTCTCTACTAACACTTTGTTTCATGTAGAATGGAACACAAAGAGGCAAAACCCAAGATAAATTTTGCCTCTTTCTGTCTCACCCCACTGCCCAAGAAATTACTTCTCTTCTGGATTATTTCTGCCACTGGTGGCTTAGCAGTCACCAAAGCCTCTGGCATTACATGTGTCATACAACAGATACTGCCATCACTTGATATCCTGGTGCTGATACTGCCACTGAGTTGCTTCAATAGTAAGGTCTATTCAAATAAAAGATTAAAATGTATTCTCTAGCCATAGCCTTCAAAGGTTACCTAGATCATCATGGTAGCCATTTAGAAAATTTAATGTCATTTAAAATAGCAACTAAGACAGGTAGAATATACCACTCCAAGGTTATAAAATTATTCATTTTGATAGTTGTAAGCAACATTTTCCAGAGAAACTGTGATCAGCTGACAGAAAGCAGCAACCAACCAGCAAATTACCTCTTTTAAAAGTTATGGTGAGTGACCATTTATTCCTGGTAACCTGCCTGGTAAGTGCTCCAGGCCCTGCAGATTACAGTATTATTTTAGCCTTTCATTCAGCTTTGGAAAGCGTCAGTCATTTATGGATACGAGCATGAACACACAAACGTTTTTATCTGAAAAACAAACAATCAAACAAAACCAAAATCCTACTGCAAAAATGTATTTGAGAAAATGATGATGCATCAATTTGAAAGTTCGGGATCATTTGCTGCAGAATTTACACCTGCACAAATTTGGTTTAATGAGTATAAGGCAAGGACAGTATTTTAATCTGACAGATAGAAGAAAAAAACCTTTAGTTTTCTGCAAAATTCCAGACTGCTGACAAATCTGAACTGTAGTGTTTGTTTCACCCAGAAACTCAGTAAACCACTCAGGAGTTTTGTGCCTTGAAACCCATGAAATTGTGATTTATTTTCTTTTTACTTGAGTACACATTTTGAGTAAAGTTTAAATTAAGTTAGCAGAAATGACAGATGATTTTCAAGTGAAAGAATCTGTAGAAATTCCTATTTGTCTAACTCTCCAGAACTATAAGGTAAGAATAGGGAGATGGCTGTGTACCTCACTAAAACCCTCAGTACACGTGGTACAACAAAACAAGACCCTGCAAATATTGACCCTCAAAATTCCATTGTAGGATTCTTCCCATTCAGATAATTTTACTGCCATCAACAGTTCAATTAATCCAATATGCCCTACTGATCTGTGAGTTACTGCCATGGTGAACAATTCATTTCCAAGAACTCAGCAGGCCCTGCCAATCCCCAGGAGCACAGGAACAGGAAGGAGCTGGATCACAGCACCAGCCTGGCAATGACAGATCCTCTGGGGGTGGAAATAGTTGTGCTTCACCTACAATTGTGCATCTGGGTTTCCCATGGAGGGTCTGCATATAAAATATTCAATGGTTCTCCTGGTCTGCCTGTTTCATGCCCTCTGACACCACTGCATCTTCAGAACCTTTATAGGAGAAGATTTAGTGCAGTATCAAGACTAATTGAGTTGCCTAATCAGGCCAGACCCACTGTACAGCATCTTGTGGTGAATCACACGGGAATGTGGAAACAGGAATAATCTCCACAAAACAAATCCTAATGCCAGCTTTCTTTGCTACTCCTTCATTATTCCAGCACGAATAAAGAACAAAGGATACAAAGATAAATTCCATTGTTTTATCCATGAATAAACCTCCAGGTGGTTGTGCTTATGTTAATTTCTGATGCTGAACTGTAGCTTTTCTGTTTTTCTGCAAAGAATTAAGTATAGAAGTTGTTTCATATGTGCTCACACTGGCCTTTGTTTCCCAGTGGGACTCTCATCACAGCTTTAGCGGGAGCTTTAAAAGCTGCCAAGCAATTTTGAAAATACCCCTGTAAGTGCTTAGCCACAACTGCTTTTGGTATAAATAAGCAAAATATTTACTTAAAAAGCATAAAGTCAAAAACATGCTGTGGCAACTAAATAAATCTGGTAATCCATTCTGAATACAAAGACTGATTTCAAGCCATCAAAGCCTGTCAAAATGCACTTACTGGATTGAACATTCTTATAATATTAACCATCATTTTTCATTGTAAGCCACCTACTCATAAGCTGTAATAGATGAAATAGATGATCCTAGATAAATAAATTTTGCTATAGGGAAGAAGGAAAATTATTAAGTTTAGTTTCAAATATCTGATGTGTTCAGCTAGGAAGATTAACACATTATTAAAATGGTTTAGTTATCAAAATGTATCTATTCAGCTCTATATAGAACTCATCTACAACATACAGACAGAAAAATCAGCACATAAGGATAGTAATTTCTGTAAGAATATTTTGTCTTTCCAGAAGAAGACAAATAACATTTGACAGTTTATAAACACATACTTCCCCTCACAAAGATACTGAAGAGTTAAACTATTCTTGCAAGAGAATTAAGATTATCTAAAGGGCATTGTTCGAAGTCAGGCCAGAAAACAGGGCAAGCAGGACATGATCCTGCAAAGCGATGGGAAACTGGGAGGAGACACAGCCAGGACAGCTGACCCCAGCTGACCCAAGGGATATTCCATCTGACATTGTGTTCAGTATATAAAGTGCAAGAAGGAGGAGGAAGGAGGGATGTTTTGAGTGATGGTGTTTGTCTTCCCAAGGCATGTGGGATGGATCCCTGCTCTCCTGGGGGTGGCTGAACACCTGCCTGCCCATGGGAAGCAGTGAATTAATTCCTTGTTTTGCTTTGCCTGCGTGTGCAGCTTTTGCTTTCCCTATTAAACTGTCATTATCTCAGCCCACGACTTTTCCAGCTTTTACCCTTACAATTCTCTCCCCAGTCCTGCTGGTGAGGGAGCGAGCGAGCGTCTGTGCAGTGCTTCGGTTTTGTCTGGGGTTAAATCACACTGTGTGGTACCCCAGGCTAAGTGACAATTGGGATTTGCAAAGTTTATTAAGCAGGATATTTGCATCATGTCCACATGTACATGAAAAAGTATAATCATCCTCACATCTTTGTATTTACAGAAATATCACACCCAGATCCACAGCCCCAAATCCCATTAAGGGATGGTTTCAAGGGCAGAAGGTGGTTTGTTATGCAGGACAGCCCAGTCTTTGATGATTGTGTCACTTAACTTTTCCTTTTGTGCAATTCCGGTGTTGAATGTGCTACTCAACATAGTGACCAGATTGGCAATGCTCATATTTTATTTGTTATATTCAGTGATGCATACTGACACTTTGCTGTAAAAAATAACTGAAAGACTACACAATGTAGCAAAACCTAAGAAGGCAACTTTTCCTTTCAGAGCAGAAGCCACTTCAAACAGAACCAGAGTCTTCCTGAGATAAGCACAAGTATAAAGAGCCACCAGCATGAATCAGCTTCCCAAGGTGGCACCAAAAGCTCCTGCGAGCCTCACTGAAATTCCCACTGCTCCCTAACATCACTGCAGGCAAAAATCCTACCAATGAGACATGTGGGTATGAACTTGGAAATCTGTAGAATGGACAAAATAAACAGCAGATCTAAACTCCTGTTTTCCAAACTTTTAGCACTTGACCTTGGAACATTTTAACAGTTAAAAAGGAAATCTCATTTGTCTTAAGAGGAAAACACCTGCCAGCTTCTCTGCACCTTCTTTGGAACTGTTGACCTGCAAGCGATTCAAGATCATAGATGTGGTCTTTTTTGTCAAACTGGTGAATAATATTCTCCCACAGCTTTCATTGTGCTCATTTTCCTAAGGCATTCACAGGGTAAGATAGCAGAGAGCACCATCAGATGGCTGCTATTTCAGACACGGATACCAAGAAAAGCTTAGCACTAACGGGAAATGCAGATGCCCTCTGACACGTGTGGGATGATGGCAGTGAACCAGGACCTGGCCACAGGATGCCAGCCTCCAGATGTTCAGCCTGTGCCAAGGCATTCACTGAAACAAGTGCTGATGTAGATAAAACAAAGACATTTACTTCTAAAGCAGGAGATGGATAGCGCTGCTATGATAAAAGCAAGGCCATGAACCCCAAGGGTAGCACATCACTAGTTGCAGCAGAAAGTACCACTTAGCTGATGGATATTTATTTTAACAGCGTGACTTAATGAAAAGATATGTTTTAGAGATCTTAAAATTGTATGTCATGGATCTCTCTCACAGTAATTTAATAGAAAGAGATAACTACATATCCATCTCAACATCTATTTATCCTTAAGCGTCACTTCTTCCTGCTTTTCTCTGCAAGTACAGGGTAAAATGCAGCAGCAGTCAAAAATCAATACAACCTCCTGAGGAAACAGCACTGCTCCACACTAGGTGCTACTGAAGTCGGTTTGAAAAGTGCCCACAGTTATCTTCTACAGGAAGTCCAACAGATACAAGCCTAAGCCACCATCAAATCTCTGTGGATGTACCAATAAACATCCCAGCCATTTCTGTGGGGCTCTGCAGAGAGATGTCAACTTCCACACACTGCAGTAAATTAAATTAAGATCACGGTTCCATTTCTTGTGTGCTTTTTAATGCCTTAAATGACTTTTGAGTGCATAAAACATGTCTTGTTTGTGTTCATTCTTGTTTCCTGTCATTATTCTATCCTTGTTACTGGTAAACAAAACACAGTTTTGTTTGTATTTATAGTCCCAGTGGTTTTTTTTCTTGTACATACACTCTTGGATGTATAAGTTAAGAAACAACAGTACTAATTAAATGCATTTACATGGGGTCTGAAAAGTCAAAAAAAAAATCTATAGAATAACTGAATTTTAAGAGACTGAAGCATTGTGGAAGTAAAACTTAAGAAAAAAAATGCAAGGACTCAGGAACTCAAAATAGATTTTAACTGCCAACACTGATTATAAAAAATAGACATGTTTATCTCTACATGGCTTATGTAAACAAACAAACAGACCTGGTGGGTGACTTGATTAAACACCATTTCAAATGATGCTTTTTAAAAACAAAGAAGCAAAAATACAACTTGGAACCCAAACTTGACCATAACTGCGTCATGACTGCAAAAGAAGTAATCAGAAATAATTGACGGCTTTATTAATTAGATTTGATTTGCTGCACCTGAGTTTTCAACAGTTCCTTGTTATTTCTCTATCATGAGTTGGAAAGTTACCAGAAGAATAACTAAAGAGGAGAATTTTACTAATAGCACGGGGCAGTATGTGCAGTGGCAGAAAAACTGATAAACTTGCCTTCTGGGGTGGGGAGAGAGGACAAATACACCAAAAAATTGAGAAAAGGAAGCTGTAGATTAAATAACAAGATGTTAGAAAATGCATGCTAGGAAAATAACATCAAATGCTGGTAAGAAACTTTCAGTTTTGACTTGGGCACTTCTTCCCTATGCCTCGCTGTGTGCACCACAGGGGTGACCTCCCTTGGCAGCCTCTTTCCACAGCATCAGAGACTCAAACTTCAAGCAAATGAAGTATAATAAGAATCTGCAGGTAATTAATAAATTTTAGCTAATCCTTCAAAACGTATCACTTTGGATTTTAAAAACTGATCACCTGCGGGAGCCAAACCTGATATTAAAGCGTTGTAAGATTCGGCATGGCAGCGGGTCCATCTGGGGCAGCAGGGCTGCGAAAACCACAGCAGCAAAGCACAACCTTTACCCTTCTATTCCCGCTGCTGGAGAGATTCATCTCTAAATTTAGAACTCAAACCTGCACCGACGGTGCCTGGACCAATGTGTGTCCCCTGAACTACAGACCCGAAAGCGTTTCCAAGCCGGTTTCACTACTCGGAACCGCTGCCGACCCCCTGGATGGGCACAGGCACCGGGACAGTCCCTCGCACCAGCGCGTTTCCCGCACGCAGCCCAGCATTAACTTCCCGGATCCAATCTTTGGACGAGCGAACCGATAATCCCAGAGATGCGCATCCCTTCCTAGACGGATTCGGGAGGGTTTCCCCATCTCCCGCAGCCCCCGGCCCCACTCACTTGTCCAGCCAGAAGGTCCATGGCGAGTGCAGCGGCAGCTCGGGGGGGCTGAGCGCCATCTCCGCGGCGGGCGGGGGGCGAGGGGCGGGACGGGCCGCGGGGAGGGGACAAGGGAGGGAGGGGGTGAGCGGGACTCGGGCTTGGACGACAGACAGGGGAGGGACAGAGAGACGGGGACGAGATGCGACGGGAAGGACAGACGGGAAACGGGCAGGGTGATTACAGGGATGGACGTGGCCAAGGGACCTTTGGAGAGCGCGGGTGGCTCCCCAAAGGGGCACAGGCGCTCGCTCCATCCCCTTACTGCCTCTCTTGCGGGGCACAGCTGAAGGGAATCGCTGATCTTCTTCCCGAGACCTTTACAAAAAGCCACGAGGCGTTGGGGCACACGGGGCCCCCAGTGCCACCACCCTGCACCCCTGTCTGCACATACACAGGCCACAGCACAGAGCTGACAACTCTGTGGGGCTGCCTTTTTGAGCAAAACAACCTTCGTGCCCAGTTTGGCTTGGCAGTGCTGAGCAAAACACTAAATCTCTCTTAGAACTCCAACTTTTAGGACACAAAACCACGTTCACACACGCTGCTGGCAGCCCCTTGTCTGCACATACACAGGTCACACCGCTGACCCAGCGGTCTCTGGGCTGCCTTAATGAGCAAAATAACCCTTGTGCTCGGTTTGGCTTGGCAATGCTGACCAAAACACTAAATCTTTCCAAAAACCCAAGCTTTAAGACAAAACATTTTCTGCATTCACACAATGAAGGATGGCTACTGTGCAGACTAACCATGGATGGAGACAATTCAACATCAAAATTTCTACACTTAGGGGATAATAATTTCTCTGCTTTCCCATCTTCTCTACAGCTCATTTAATTTACATGCCTGGTTTTACAGGGAGATGTTCCTCACAATACAATATGGACATGTGCAAAACCCCTCACATTATTTTTAGAATAGTACTTTTTAAATTAAGATTCTCCCCATTGGGACTGTGCACAGTAGTAAAGTTAAACACCCACATAAGTGATAACAGGATCAAAGACCATGAATCACATAGATTTTTTTGCAAGCACATTTACTAGGATGAATAATTTTATATATACTTCATCCTAAAAGAAAAATCAATAGAGACACGCTCCTTTAAAGAAATAAAAAACTAACAGTAAGAAAGGGCAGAGTTCACCCATGAAAAGCACTCTGCACAGTGACAATGAAGAAACACAAAAAGTTAATGATTATGTTGTGCAGATGGAAAATGCAAACTGCTAGTCCAAATTAAATAAGATCTGCAAAACAAGTTGCACCATCTCTTGCAATTTAATTTATTCCTCTTTAAATAGAAGGCAAGATAATGACCATTTGGGAGAGCTTGGAATCTAAAAATTCATTGGTATGCCCACTCTGAGCATTTTCTCTCTATTTTAATGATGAGCCCACCAAAAATGTTAATCCTGGAAAAAACCCTACAATAAATGGCTGTATCTAGGCACAAATTTTCTCAGAAGAGCTGGAGAAGACAGGAGGAGTGGAGGAGAGTGCTAATTTCTTATGACCCAAAAGGGCCACATCTTGCCTCTGTGACTGCCAATGACACTCTCCACGCCTAGCACATTTTTGGTGTCCTCTGCTGAGGTTGCCAACAGAGTATTAAATTTTGGATATGCAGCAGCATCACTCTGGAAATAAGGCCAACTCCAGCAGACTGTATTACAAAAACTAACTTTGAATCCAGCACCTGCCTCTGATGGAACCACACGCTTCAGTGAAAACCTCCAGATTCCATTAAGAGGGAGCTGCTCATCAGTTAAAACATTACAGCTCATGCTGAAAACAAATCATTCTGTTATAAACAACCTGGGCTGCAAGGAACACTATAGAAATAAAACCCTCACACCTCTGAGACATGGAGTGAGAGCCAGGAGGCACAGCCTGTATCATTATTCCAAATGAGATATGTAAAACCTCAGTTTATTCCTTATTTACATCAGTAAATACCAGGCTTTGCAGTGGCACAAGGAACGTTGTGGGAATCTCAACTAACAGTAAATTAATTTAGTTGTGGAGGAAGGGCAATCACAGGATGCATCAAATTAACGCATCCTTTGCCTACAGAGACTTCCAAGAAGTCGTGACACAGAGGAAAAAAAAGAGTCTCCTGAGATGAATCTCACAAGGAAAAATTATCACGAGCACAGCATCCTGATTCTGCTCAGCTACCTCATGCTGCCAGCACACCTTGAGTGAAATCATTTCAGAGATTAAAAATCCCAGGAAGTTATTACCGCTTTCAGAGAGGTATTTATAGGACTTGAATTAAAAATGTATTTTATCGGTGTTTGCTACCTATTTGGAAGGTTTCTTTTTAAGGAAACCCTGGTGATGCCTCCTGTGCTCTTGTACCTTGTCAAGCAGCTTTACCAGAAGCAAACTGTGTTATGGTGCAGCCCTGTGCTACAAGGTGGTGCAGAAATGAGTTACTTGAAGCTCACCACCACAGAAGGGACTTGTGGCTTGTGCCTCTATTTCTGACACCTTCTCCCAGCCACATCTTCCTTTCCCTTGCAGGACTCTCCAGGTAAGCTGGTAATATTCTGCTAAAGCCTCACAAAGCAGGGCTGTGGGGCAGAGAGCAGGAGTCAGCTGGTAGGTTAGCTCAGCTCATTTCCATTGACTGTAATTTTCCCAGGTAACAGCTGGGGAGAAGAAAACCCCAACAAACTGGAATAGGCAATACTGCTCTGCCCCGTATTTGTGCTCCTAGCACTGCTTGTCTGCACCCAGTTTCAGGCACCTGAACCTTTTTGCCACACAAAGGCCCAAGTTGCCCCATGCTGGAGCAAATTAGAGCTGAAGAAGACACATTATAGCCAGAAGAAACAATAAATACTTCATACCTCTTTCCATGGTTTTATTACAGATTTAAATCCCTACCCTTATAATCCTTGCTGATCCCAAAATCTTGACAGCAATGGGTACATTACATGTGCTTGAAACATTATTTGCCTGTTCCAGTAGGTTTTGCTGTAGTCCCTGCTCTCAGCTGGTGCAGGAAATCCCCCTGCTACAATACAATGGTGTTTTGAGGGGGCAGAATGCCTCTTAAAACCATCAGGACCTTCCTTTCCCCTGCTGACAGTTGTGCACCATCACTGTGGCAACTGCAATGCTTGCATACATAAGAAATATTAGGCAAGCATTAGGCTTATTTTAGCTGTATTCTAATAGTGTAGCACCTGGAAGGGAGGAAGGGAACAAGCACCATATGAGCAGTCACAGTGCATTTCCATCCTGGAAGTGTTCCACAGCTGTCTGAGGCGACAGGTACCGCACCTCAAAAAACATCTGAGAGATAACCTGGGTTTGTTCAGTGCTGCTGACAAAAAAAATGAATGGTGTGAAACCTTAGCTAGACCTTTCTCCAGCTGAAGATCCTCTTTTTCACTCTGAGGCAGAGCTGGCTGGAACATAAACCTTCCTGGACTTGAGGGATGGCAGGAGCACAAGCCTCGGCTGCTGTGCCCAGCTGCTGCTGCTGCTGCTGCCTCACAGCCTGAGCCAACAGCCATGAAATGTAATTTCTCTACCAAATGCTGGTGTCACGATCACTTGCTCTTGAAACACTGCCTGGGACTTCAGAAGCATATTAAGTAACACAGGAGCTGCTTCTGAGAGGTTCCCAGGAAGATAAACTGATCAACTGAGAGCCGAAGCAGAGGTGAGGATGAAGGGATTTTAGTTGATATTTGCTTCCAGAGGCTTAAATAAATGTTTTTTAAACCCTAAAACACAATATTAAAGTGTTGAATCCCAATGCTTTTGGCAAAAGCTCCCTCATCTAGGAATGATTTCATATCAGCCAAGCTGTTAAGCAGAGGTTGTCATGGAAACAAGTTTTATTCAAATGATATGGCCAGAGATATACTGTATTTAGTGAGTTCTTCATTTGCTGCATATTGGGAACATGTCAGAACTAAATGATATTGCATAACTTTGTTTTCTTAAAAACAACCTGTCTCACTGCCCCTGGTTTTCTGACAGGCTTGTGTCCAGTCCTGCCTGGGACAGATTTTCCACACAGTACCTGCTCCACAGGAGAGGCTCCTCAAGCAGCTGGTGCCTGCAAGCTCCCAGAGAAGTCTTCCTTCAAATCCATGAACCTGCCCAAGTCAAACAAGCAGAGGAACCTTTCCTCAGCCTCTCCAACTGGCACAGCCATTTACCAGTCCAAAAAGAAGTGCAGTTCAATCAGATGCTTTCCTCCCTTAGCAAAATTTCCTGCAGATGCATTTTGAAAATCTATAAAATAACAAAAAATCTGTAAAATTACATAAAAGTAAAGCAAATTCATGAGGTGGTGGGCATCTCCTAAGTGTCCTTGTAAACACAGGAATTCTATTAACTTACTCTTGGTGACTGATGGCAGAATAAATCTCAGAAAAGATATGTGCATACTAAATTTGTACCTCTGCTTTTTTAGCTGTGATGCTGTTAAAAAGTACAGGAACTTTGTCCACATTGTAGGAGTAAATGTTTGTTTTTTTAATACAACAAAAAATAAATGGAATAGTTCTTGCTCAAGTTATAAACTAAAAACAAGTCAGCTTTGGCCAGGACACTGTGTAGAAACTTTATCCTGAAGAGTGAAAATAAAAATGAAATAAAAAATTGGCTCCAAAATCTCTCTCATGGAAACCACTGTGCAGACTTTATGGAATAGCATCCAAAGGAAGGTGGTTTAATATATCCCAAGGAACCAAGATTCCTGATTGCCCAATAGAAGCTGAGCATTAAGTAAAAGGCAAACAAAAGTAAAACTTTTACCCTTAAAGTTGTTACATAACTGAACATTCTGTAAAATGCTTCATGGGAAGGAGATGGCACCTCATGACCTCCTGTGGAAATGGAACAGGAGCTTGCTAACTTCTGGGGCTGGAAGTCCTAGATTTCTCCAGGCTTTCTAATTACAGTTAATAAGGGGGAAAAAATGGGTCCAATAGCTCTTTTGGTACACTGAAAGCAAATCACAGGATGGAATTCTGCCAGATATGAGCATGAAGAAGACAGTACCTACCTCAAGTTAGTGTACAAGTTGGAAAGACATCAGTCTTTCCAGGATCCTTGATGCATTCCAGAATCACAGCTCTCTCTGGTTACCACCACTTGTGAAGGAAGTCTGAGTCTCATCCAAAACCCTTTACAGTTAAATAAGGGCATAGATTGACTTAATCATGCTTTAGATGAGATCTTTATTTCTTTACCTAGCCATTTTGGGGAGGCTGAAGTGGCTTAACCCAGCATCCAATCAATACATCAGGTATTAAAACACTGGAATTTCTTACTTAGCTTTGGATACTGGGCTTCTGCTGTCATCCTTCCCTGTTCCCCACACATGAAAAGCACTGGGGCTCTCTGAGGTGGTAAAGAGATGCCCAGCAAAAGTGAGGTTAGGAGCATAAATGCAAGAAACCTGACAAATCTCCAAGTTATACGCTGGAAACAAACTCCAAACATCTTGCTTTTTCTGATTTTCCAGTAAAATATCTGCAGTGTTTCACTTAGATATTGCTTCCCCAAACATGAGGATCCCAAAATAGCACCATCCTCAATGCTATTCTGTGTCATAATGTTATTGGCACCACATCTGGCACTGGCTTTGATGTGGAACATGAGCTTAAATACTGATCTTTTTTTTACAGGCTTCCCAGTGTACAGCTGAAAGAAACAATGTGCAAGAGTCACATCCTACAAACAGCACAAACCATGTTAGCCTGGTCTGCAGAGTGAGTCTGGGATGGAAACCCCCCACTACTATGGATATTGTAAAAAATAAGTACATCCTAACAGATAAAAATTACAGGACATAATATTTTTATGTGAGCTTGCTGCTCTATGGTTCAGCTCATAGGGGTCATTCCACTTTCTGCATCACACCAGCACATTTGGTACCTGTCCAAGCCAGCAAAGCAAAGCCCCCCTCTGGAAATAAACCACTAGAGGGAGACTGACTTCAGCAATGGAACACCCATAGGGAGAAAATCCTGCACATCCATTAAAAAAAAACGAACAAGAGTTGGGTCAAAATCGCTATTTGTGTTTCTTCTTCACACATAAAAGTGGCTGAAATTAAAGGGTCAAGTTTGGCTTCATCAAGGTAAACTGAGAGAGCATCATGTAAATGGGATCAGGCAGTCATGTGTTGTTCTATTGTTTGTAAGAGAGGTTAGGCCAACTCTATTAAAAAAAACCCAAAAAACCCACACCAAAAAATAACCCAGCCACTGAAAATACTAATAGCTGTATCCTAGCAACATCACGGATTCCATGTGGACTTTGTTCTGGAGTCTACAGTCCTATTTCATCAAAATTATTGACTTTCTCAAAGTCTCTAAACGACCATCAAAAAAACTGTTAGTGCTTAAAAAATACAAACATTTAATTAGTCACAT
The DNA here is from genome assembly GCF_001522545.3 of Parus major. NCBI lineage: Eukaryota > Metazoa > Chordata > Aves > Passeriformes > Paridae > Parus > Parus major. Next base: position 16,762,544 of record NC_031781.1, read on the forward strand.
TAATAAGAAAAAACGAAGAGCAGCATTGCGTGCTAGTGCTCCCTTTTCATGGAGCTCAATTTAGCTTCCTTTGAAATCAGTGTCAAAATTCCCACTTTATTCATTGGTAGCAGAGCCTCTCCTTCGAGGAGAAAAGCTGGAAATGGCCCTACAGAACTTGGCAGATGAGGTTTGTTTCCCAGGCTGAGCTCACACATTGCACAGAGAGAATTCGCACAGCTCTCCGTGATCCTCCCAGTCATCATGTCCTTATTGCTAAGGTAAATCAATTGGCATGCCAGTGGCATCCAGAGGCTTTCTCCAAGGCTTTTGTGCTATGCTTATAACCAGCATCCTTTTTATCCCCTAATCTTTGTTTTTGTTTAACCCCAAAAAACTTTTTCAAGATCTCAAAAAATGTGGAATGCTGCTGGATCTTCCCAAAAGCCCAGGCCCTGCTTCCCTCAGGTATGAAGACTTCAGGTTTAACACAGCTCTGGGAGGTTTTTCCTCATCAGTGCTGCATCACTGAAGTGAACGTTGTTAGATAAAATGCAAAGGCAAAAGGCCAAATAAATAAAAAATGAAATGACCCAGTCCTTTCAGAGAAAAACTCTTCGCACATAAGGAACGCCTAAGAATAAACCCAACCCCAAAAAAATAAGCTCTTACCCTTATCAACTTGCATGATGATTCAAGAAATCCTGGGGCATTTTGGCATATAACTCAGGGTTTGGGCAGACTCAGATTTTGGTCACAATTTTCACTCAGCTCCAAAGTACATCACAGCTTTTCTGACAGTTTTCATCTGTTATTCCAAGCTCTGCTTCAACAAGTTAGCAAGACCTTTTACCAGATAGAAACACTATTAAAAGAATAGTTTCCTTTTCATCATTCTGCCTTAAAAGCTCAGATGATAGGATAGCCTGGTGAAAAATATTTCTCATGCTTTACTTAGCTCACAAAGTTGGTTGAGACCCACCAACACCTTAAAACTGCAAAACCTTTTAATGTGCTATTCCTACAGTTCCAAATTAAATGACAAGAGAACGCCTTTGTTGAAGAAGTGATTTAAATACAGAAGGGTCAGTTAGTGACTTTGAGCCCGTGAGCATGAATGTGGTGATGGCTGGATTTGAATTCCAGGCATGGCACTGAACTGTCTGTGCTGCTCCAGCAGCGGTGGGGGAGAGCCTTGAGCTGACCTCAGGGTGTCAGGGGAACACTGCTGGATCATCATCCCCCCCAACACCCAGCAAGGGCGTTATCTCAACACACAACACACGTTTAACTATGAATTTAGCATTCAAACAGTGTTCATGGACTCGCTGGTACAGTTCAATCTCACAGTTTTAGGCACACCAAAGGTTTTGCTTTGCTCATCCTTTTGTTTGCACCAGCTGTGGGGGGAAGGGGCCATAGGCAAGGAGAGGATATCCATTTGCACAGAGTGCCAAAATAAGGGAGTAGTTCTGGCTTCATCTAAGCTGTGCATAGTGTAAACCAACAGGAAAGGTAACATATAAGGACAATGGAGCAGCAAAGAAATCAGATTTCAGATTTTATCTACTCAAATTAAAAGATGGTATCACAAGGTACTTCCAGCACCTCCAGTAACTCTCCCTGATGACTAGATTAATTCCAAAACTGTTCCAGTGAGAGCAACTGAATAAAAATTTGAGAATTGCATACCAAATGCTGCTCCTAGTTATGCCTTGAAGGAGAGCTGTTTGGCTACTTTATACCTGGGTAAAAGGGGAGGAAAAAATTAAACTACACAATAAAGATGGAAATGCTTTGACTAACCAAGCAGATTTGAAGGTTCTCTCCAGCATTTAGTAGGAGTAGCAACCTCAGCCTGTTGGCCAGTTGCAATGGGATTGCTTTTGATAGTAGACACTGCAGATAATGAGTGGAGAACAGCAAGGGCTGAATTCATATGAAGAAAATAAAAAATTGCCTTCACAGTGGCTTTGCAAGTGAACTTTCATTTGTGCATTACCTCCAATTTTTTTTTTTTTTACCCAGTGAATTTTCTAGACAAACATTCACAGTAAGTCTATCCAAAAGCAAAGAGAGGATAGCAACAGAAATAATTTGCCTCACGACCAACAGAGCCACCTTTTGTTCTGAAGCTGCCCACACTGTCCACAGTGAATTTCCTGTTGGGTGCCAGAGGCCATTTCGCTGTGATGAGGGTGGTGGAATGTGCTTTGTGAAGGTTGAAGTCACACACAGGGAGATGTGACAACAGTGTGGACTGCTGTTGCTCATCCCACTGCCTGGTTTTACCTCACCCTGTGGAGATGGCTGCAGCACGCACACATACACCTCTAATCAGGAATACATTTATTTCAAGGGACTTTACAGCCCTTCCTGCTAACGAAGAACTTGGGCCTGAGAAGCACCACAGCAGCAGAGCCAAGGGCTGGCAGTGCTCCTAAAGGCAATAAGCTGCTTATGTCTGGCCTAAGGAGTTTATAGCACCCATGTATCCCCAAAAGCTCATTAGCTCTTCAGCAGGCAGCTGAGACATTAGATGCACAAGCAGAACAGCAGTGGCTTGAGTTTGCTACAGCACAGATAAAACTTCTGGGCTTGGCTAGTCTGCAGCAGGCTGGTTCAATAGCCTGAAGTAATCCCACTTATGTATAAACTGGAGAAAGCCTGATCTTGTGAAATGCCCCTTAGGGTCTGGCTTTTCTGGTAGGAGTGTGTGTAGATAAAACTGCCCTGCCACGAGGCTGCACCCGCCTCCCTGGTACCCACCAAGAGCCAGAACAGGCATCTGGCAGCAGAGGAAGCCACGTGCCCTGACACAGCCTCACACTGCATCTGCTTCTCTCTTGCCCTGCACTCCATCACTCACTGCCTCTGGGACAGAGGGGAGGGATTGCAGCCCAAGCAGCTGGCCTGCATCCCATGGGACACAACTATGGATACAGAAAGAGAAGAAGAGGAAAATCTGTGCCTGGGGAGATTTTAAAGGAATGGTTCTTCATAACTATCTTGACATGTCCATGGGACTGGATAGCAGCTACGAGCTCCTGTAGAAAGCCATCATGTCAGGGATATTTCCTGTCTCACAGCAGCTATTCCCCATGTCACAGGGGAGGTCTTCCACAAAGGAGCTGCTTCTGAAGAACAGTGTGTCACCAACAATTCAGCAGGTTAAGTTTAGCAGAGACAGTGATAGAAGTGAGCAGGAAGGAGCTATTCTTCCCCTCAGCTTTTCTTCCCTCTCCATTGAGCAAAGCCTTTAAAGACCAGGTCCCTTTTCAGAAGGCTACAGAACTTTTAGCAAGTGGCATGCATGGAGGCTTTCACAGCCATGATACCTGTGTCTGGTTATTTCCAGTCAAAATAATCTCCTACTCAATTATGGAGAAGAATAGAGAAGCTCAGCCTGACTCACAATCACATGGGGGAAAAATGAGAGGAGTTGTTCAAGTTCAAAACGTTCATCTTGCTGTGGAGGAGGATTAGTACTGCTGTGGAAGGAGGCTTTCTCTCCTCCTGCAACAGCACAGCACTAAGGGATGGAAAAGACCCGAGTCCACTTCCCTGCTGTGCCAAATATACTCCTCCGTTCTTCCCTCCTCCCTCCCCAAGAGAGCATATGAAGTATTAAACAGCCAGGAATAAGCCCTTGAAAAATGTGATCGCTAGCTGTCAGATACCCCTCTGTCACAGAGATGCAGCTCTGTGACTGTTCGCTTGCAGATCCTCTGCTGCCATCCAGGAAATCAGGATTCAACAGTGACATTAATAGTCTCATCCACTCTGGTGTCATCTGTACATTTTGCACTACTGTGGGAACAAAACCACATCCAAAATCCTTCATTAATGTTTTGCTGCCCTTCCCAGCCTGATGGCAGTGCCCAGCGCCCCATTCCCAACCTGACATCTGGATCCTCTGCAAGCAAGAGGCAGGGTGGAGGTTTTCCAGCATTGTTTAAATCTGCCTTCATTTTGCTGGCAAGTACCATGGCTGTGCCCTGGTTACAGAGGGCAGGCATGGCTCCTGTGCAGAGCAGTTATTTCGGGTAGTACTGTAAATTTTGCAGATTTTAATTTTCTCACACTGTTTTCACATTACCCAGTGCCCAAACATTACCTTCATGTGTCATCTTCTGTTCTGTCATTGCCACGAAGTATTATCATGATCCTTGTAAACACCCACAAATCTGCCTCATTAGCTCCTGGCACTCCCTCCTCCCCTTCCAGGGATGATTGATAGCCACCCTTATGCTGATGCCATTCCCTAGGCTGCAACCTCGTGGTTTGCTCATTTTCCCCCTTCTCTAAGGTTCATATCAGCTCTCTCTCCCATTGCACTGCTGGATTTTAAGTTTCCTTGGCAAAAGGACAGCTTTCTGTTTTGCTTGTGTAGCACCCTGGTCCCTGACTCATTCCACTAGGTGCAAAGATAACTCAAATAATGAGTGTCATCCAGAGAGCTTTCTGGGAATTACAGGAAGCTGGGAAGGAGAACCTTTAATCTTTTTGTGCCAGATCCAACTCAACCCTCTGTTATCCCTTTTTGCTCCAGACTGACCTTTCCATCTCCTTGATTGCAAAGCCTGAAAACTTTTCCTTGCCTGAATTATCTGTGACAGCAAAATTGCTTTGGCTGACTGCTCTCACCTGTCCTGCTTCCCTGTGGCGTGTCAGCCATGGTGGTGTGCAGGGACTGTCCTTCAGGCATGTCCAGACATTTCCTACTCCTTCCCTTACATCACACCAGGGACAACACTGATTCCTACCACACTATCACAGGGGTACAGGACACTTCTTTTCCCAGAAACGTTATGCAGATCTCCCAGCCACAGGAACACAAATAAAACCACTAATAATAAATAGATAAGCATTCAGGAAGCACATCAGTGACTGATAGAAAGAAGGCAATATGCCACAGTATTTGCTGTAAGAGTCCCTATTTGAGCTGTCTTTCCTGTTCAAGGCAGTGAGAGGAGAACATGAAGAGGCAGCCAATTCAAGTAAAGCACACTGAAAGGTCAGAGGAATCCATCTAGCTTGTGCAGCACCATTTTGTAAGCAGAGAATAGCTCTTCATTAAACTCGTTTTGTGAAAGTGATTGAAGGGGAAAAGGAAAATAGCTTAACACTCTCATTACAGTCCCTGGGAATTACCTGTTCCCCATGACTGCTGTGATGGGTCTGGCTTTTGTCTGGAGATGCCCAATGGACACGAAGTGTTTCCAGCCCCCGCCAGGGCACTGGAGGCAGGTGCTCTGTGTTTCAGTGTCCAGGACACCTCTGTACACCCATGCACAGAGGTGTCCCTTCTTGGCTGGGGGCTGGACACCCGGCAGAGCCAAGCAGCACCAGAGATAAAGGCTTTGCCATGTGGATACAGCAGTCCCTGCTGCTCCTTTTGACTCTCAGTGGTTGACATTTCCACAGGCACCACAGTCCCTGCAGGTGGGAAGGGCTCCTTGAGCATCTCTGCAGCAGCAAAGGGGTTACAAAATACCCTATTTCTATTTTTTAGTCAAATGCTGCAAGTCTGGCACTAATGTCCAAGCTCATACTGAGTCCAGACAAGGAAGTGGTGTGAAGTTGATGGGTCTGACGCAACAAGACATGAAGCAGCCTGAATCGGTGTTGGATTGCCTGTGTGGGGTGACCCAGGTGGGGCAGGGAGGGCCCTTCTCCTGGCAGGGTGTAACTAACAGGCAGAGTTATCCTGGTGGGACTAATGCCAGGTCAGCCCCTTGGGGAGGTGAGGAGCCTGCTCATATATAAAGACTGTTAACCCCCTGCCTGCCCCTTATTTTCTCCATTCCTTCTGGCTGTCCCTTTAGTGTCACATCTCTCAGCCAGCCAAATTCTAAGCTCACACCTCCTATAGCACTATGCAACAGCCTCATCAGGGAAGCAGCCCTGGGAAAATGGATGAAACACCATTCCCTGCCGGCTCTCTTCTCGCTACAGGTGGAAGAAAGATGAGCTAGCAATTTGCTGCTGGCCTGGCAAGATAGCAGTGAATTACGGCAGCTCCTGAGCCAGCTCAGCTGCGCTGGCGAGCGTTCAGGGAGAGGAGAAACCCTTCCCGCAGGAGCGGAGGAGGGAAGCAGGTGTGTTATTCCCTTTTGTTCACTTGATGGCAGAGATCTCAGAGCTAACACGGGCCATAAGGGCTCCTCTGCTCCTCTGAAAAGCCACATGCCCCCAAGGACAATCCATCCTCGTTTGGCAAAGCACACGGGCTCCTGGCAGCCTGCCGTGGCAGAGCCTGCTCTGTGCTGCACCGGGGAGCAGCGACACAAGCGCTGTCCCGGCTCCTCCACAAAAACACCGCTCCTGACAGAGGTGCCAGGGCTGCCCAGGGGACACCGCGAACCCGGCACTCGAGTCACTGCATGAATGTGAGAAACGCCTGGAAAATTGCACAAAGCACTGAACAACCCGTGGGCAATTCTCTGTCACAGTAAAACTTCGGTGCAAATGAGAAACCTAACAACTGAAAACAGCTCAGATGCACTGGTAGGAAGCAAAAAGCAGCCTCAATTATCTACCACCTTTTTTTTTTCCCCATCTCAGGATTTCTTTGGTCTCCTAACACTGCAATAAATCACAGAAACAAACCAGATTCAGGGGATAACAAAGTCCTGCGTGATAGAGATTGCCCTCCACGCATCTTTGGGCCAAAGTCTGGCTTTGGTTCACCACTGCTAAAATGCCAGGAGTTCAGCAGAGTTATTCTGGATGTCTGGTGGCACGATCAGGGTCAGAGCCTGGTCCCTGCTACATGCAGAGAGACTTTCTGAAACCAGCCAGAAAGATCCGCTCAAAAGATGCTCCACCAATCTTCGCTTTTGGGGCTGATGCAAATGATTTAATTGCTACAGTTTCTGGAATAACGCTGAATTTACTGATGGCTTTTAATAGAATGCTCAAAAAGGATTTCAGACGTGTCCTTCACAAGAGGCCATGAAGGAAACTCAGTAATAGTACGATAATTGCATTAGCATCTCCAGTGAGCCCAGGGCCGTGCGTTGGTGCGTGCCTTACAAGGCACGCAGAGAGGCCTTGCCCTACATACACAAGGATGGCAAAGTGGGAGAGAGAGGACAAGGATCTCTATCTGACTGGCCTACATTAAACTGCCCATTATAAACTTGCACCAACAGCACAGGTGCATCAGCAGATGCTCTGTGCTAGTCAGGTCAACTGTGGTTTATCCAGCTCACAAAACCTGCCCAACCCTCTGTGGGTCCTGTGTAACTGAGCCTGGGAGTTGGCAAGCCCTCAAACAACACAGAAACATGAAGAGCATCCTGTTTGACCTTCTTAAGAACTCTAGTCAGACCCCAAATGACAGATTCTACTAGGAACCCAAATGGCTCCTGACTTGCAGAGGCACCTTTTCCTTGATGTTCACACTGAAACATCTGCCCTGTAAGCTTGCTGCAAGCCTCCTTCCCCTTCAAACCCCACTGCCAAGCAAGGGACAGCACACCCGGATGCTGCATTGCAACAGGTGCTGCTGGACTTGCCTTGCTTGCCAGCAGGAAGTTAAATGGCCATTTAGTATGGCCAAATCTAGCAGAAGCACACCGATGACTGTCACACGGGTGTGTCACTGATGTGTGGCTATACCGAACCAATTCGCATGCCATAGGTATGTGTGTACATGGGCACATACACACCTGTCTTACACCCAGATACACCGTCTCCATCAGCTGTGAACGGCATCACGCCCCCCTGCTCCTCGGGAAGGGGATGCAGGGGATCCCCGCCGCGGCTGCTGGGGCCGGACGCCTCCCCGCACCCCACCGCACCGAACCTCCCCGCACCCCGCGGCTGCCCCCGAGCCCCATCCGGCACTCGCTCCCTCCGGGAGGAGGGCGGGGGCCGGGGGTCCGGCCGCGGGCGGCTCCGCTCCGCCCAGCCCCGCTCCCATCCCCGCTGCGGCAGCGGGACCTCCGCGCCGCTCCGCGCCGCTGCGCGCCTGCCTCAGCCCCGCGCTCCGCAGGGGCCGGGCTGCGCGGGGGGCGGAGGCGTGGGCGGAGGGACGGAGGAGCAGCAGGAGGAGGAGGAGGAGGGAAGGGAAAAAGGAGGGAGAGAGGGAGGGGGATTTACCCCATTGTCCTCGGCGGGAGCTGGGCAGAGCCGCCGCCGCCGCTGTGCGCAGGCTCGTCCGGCCCCTCTCCCGGCGCGGAGGAGCAGCTGCCGGCGGTAAGGGGAGGCTCC